>NW_024424786.1:42914183-42925334 GCF_017311325.1 Ursus maritimus
TTTTTTTTTTTTTTTTTTAAGATTTTATTTATTTATTTGACAGAGACAGCCAGAGAGAGAGGGAACACAAGCAGGGGGAGTGGGAGAGGAAGAAGCAGGCTCCTAGCAGAGGAGCCTGATGTGGGGCTCGATCCCAGAACGCTGGGATCACGCCCTGAGCCGAAGGCAGATGCTTAATGACTGCGCCACCCAGGCGCCCCACTTCTTACACAGTCTTAACGCCAGACTGGATTCTCAACGACCGGCCTGTTGGGGTCTCTTTCGCTGAGGTCGCAGTTGCTGGGACGCAGCCAGCACCTTCGGTAAAAGCTTACGGTTCCGCTTTCACCAGGTGCTTCTTCTGACGGCCCTCTGAAGCTGCTGCCCGACAGCCACTTCGACGTGGCGGTCATCGACGAGTGCGCCCAGGCCCTGGAAGCCAGCTGCTGGATCCCCCTGCTGAAGGCCAGGAAGTGCATCCTGGCTGGAGATCACAAGCAGCTGCCCCCCACCACGGTCTCTCACAAGTAAGAGCCTTGCCTGCAGTGTGCTTCTCTGCCCTCACCCACCAACCCTGCGGTCCGACCTGGGGCGTGGCGGCTGAGAAGCCCCGACGTGCCCTCCTTGCACATTTCCTGCCTGTTTTTTTGCACACACTGGTTCAGGTGTCAGGTGTGTCAGGCCTCGCACTCGAGCTCAGGGGTCGTAGCCGCCACGTGCGTCTCTGTAGTCTCAGCACCTGGCTCCGTGCCCAGTCCGGGCGGTTGAATGGAGTTTCCTTGGCGAGGCCAGCAGATCGATGTGCCCCTTTCCGCCGGGTGGGATCTGAGACACTGTTGCTGCTGTGGGCGGGCCGACTGGCCTCTGGGTCGATCAGCTCCTGGCCTGGCGTGGAGTCTTTGAGTCCTGACCTGGAGGCACATTCTGTGACCTAGGCCGCAGGGGCGACTCTGTAGGCGCCGACCCTGTGTGCCACAGATGCCGCGGCGGTCCCTAGTGGTGTGAGCGAGCTAGCCGCCCCCAGCCCCCTCCTCACCTTGTTCCCGCTGCTCCCCTCACCCGCTGCTCTGGCCACACTGGCGTCCTCTGCCGTCCCTGTCTGGATGGCTCCTTCCTGGACACGGGGTGGCCTTGCCCTCCTCCATTCAGTACTCTCTCAGGTGGGCCTCCTCTATGGGCCGCCCCTGTGACCACCCTGTCTCAGCACATCCCTTGTCACAGCTTCTCAGTGTCTCTGAGCGCTCATCGGTCCCTCACAGTGGTGCGTGTCGGTCTGTCGTTTCCCTGGTCATCCCAACTAGGATGTTAGTAACGTGGGGCCGGGGCCAGGGCTGGCCTTGTGTCTGTGCGCCTGGGGCCGCCTGCCATCCCTGAGGCAGGAACTCCTTCCTGTGCAGGTGGCTGTATTCTTGTCCCGCTGCCACCTGAGACGGTCCTCCCTTTTGCCGTGAGTATGGACAAGCTGCAGTGGACCTTGGAATGCTCCCTTGTTGTTCTCTGAGGGCCAGAAGTGGAGACTCCCCAGCATGTGTTGGGTGGAACCCTGCCAGAGGGGAGTGGGGCCCCCAGGCGGAGGGGCCTTTGTTCAGGATCCCTCAGAGAAGGAGAGCACCCAACCTGGTTCCTCAGAGCGGGTGCAGTGCAGGTGGAAATGGGGGGCTGTGTTTGGGAAGTTTGTCCTGACAGAACCGCCCCCAGGGTGGGAGTCGGCGTGGAGCCTCCGGGGCAGGGGCTCCCTGGGCGCTATTCAGCGACTTGTTCCGGGGTCCCAGGGGACCTTGAAAGAGGGCTTTGTCCTCCACAGACCTTTGTGTGGAGAGCTGTGCCTCAGAGCAGGGACGCCCCCTCCCCTGTTGGGGGGATGCGTGCCGGCTAGTTCTCCACGTGCAGTTGGGCCTGGCGGCCGCTTCGCCCATATCACTGGCATGAGTTGTTTTCAGTAGGTGTCCGTACTGGAAGAGGTTGACCGCGGGGTCTTACAAGCTTACGACTAGGAACTTCCCCTCGGTTTTAGTATCACGGGAGACGGTGTGTCTCCATGGTGAAGGAGTGCTTGTGGCTCTGCAGCTTACCGGCTGGGTGGCCTTGGGCTGGTCACTCAGCCTCTCTGTGTCTCACTGTCCTCCAGGGGAAGTGGGAAGCATGACCCTCACTAGGTCCTAAGGTTCTGGGAGGCTCCAGTGAGTTAATGGGGTGAAGTGTGAAGAGTAGGTCACGGGAAGGGCCGAGCAAACACGAGCTGCCGTTGTGAGCTGAGCGATTACTCGTGGCTGAAGTATGTTGCAGTTTTAAACCGTTTACCTGTAGTGGTTTGCTATTGCTTCTGTAACAAACCGTCACCAACTCCAGCATTTATGGTCTGCGGTTCTGGACGTCAGGAGTCCAAACTCTGTCTCCCTGGGTAAAGTCAAGGTGTTGGCAAGGAAGCTCCAGAGGAGGGTTCGTTTCTTAACCTTTTCCAGCTTCTGGAGGTGCCTCACTCCTTTGCTTGGGCGCCTCCTCCATCTGCAAAGCCAGCAGGCGGCATCTTCAGCTCTCCGTCTGGTCATGTCTTCTTCCCTGACCCTGATCCTCCTGCCTCCCTCTTAGAAGGACCCTTTGATTGCTTTGGGCCTAGCTTAACTTCACACACACGTCAGGTCCCATGTTCGCAGGTTCCAGAATGAGGACATGGGCATCTCTGGGGTGACCACACCCTTAATTTTAGGTCAGAACTTGGGTGGGGGGGTTGATTCTGAGGCTTGAGCACTGCTTTCCTCCCTGGCCCCTGGTTTCAGGCTGGACTCGGGGACTCAGGCTCCCCTTCCCGGTTGCTGTCTTGGCGCAGGGCTGCCCTGGCGGGGCTGTCGCTGAGCCTGATGGAGCGCCTGGCGGAGGAGCACGGCGTGCGGGTGGTGCGGACGCTGACGGTGCAGTACCGCATGCACCGGGCCATCATGCAGTGGGCCTCGGACGCCCTGTACCACGGGCAGCTCACAGCCCACCCTTCCGTGGCTGGGCACCTCCTGCGGTGAGTGACTTGGTTCTGCCCCACCTGGCCTGCCCTGAGTCCCCTGGGTCCCCCGGACCTCGTTCAGTAGAGATTTTAGAGTCAAAGTCACCTCTGAGGCTGGTTTTCAGGAGGGGAGAGGGGCCTTGCCCTGGAGAGCTGGAGCGGGGTGCTTAGTCTCTGATGTTCTCCACGCCCCTCGTATTCCCTGTGGAGCAGCCCCGTTCTCCCGTGGGAAGAGCCCGTGCACGAGGGAGTGAAGGGAGATCGGAGTTCTGTTGTTAGGACCTCAGCTCTGCTTTATTGCCCTGGCCTCACGCATTCAGTCTCCCCCTGTGTGCAGGGACCTCCCAGGAGTGGCTGCGACGGAGGAGACGGGCATCCCCCTGCTGCTCGTGGACACGGCTGGCTGCGGGCTGTTTGAACTTGAAGAGGAGGACGACCAGTCTAAGGGGAACCCTGGTGAGCTTGCTCAGACAGGGCCAGCTTCCTGGCTTACACAGACCCCAGGCTTCTCTTTGTAGAAACCAGAGTGCC
Source organism: Ursus maritimus (assembly GCF_017311325.1). Lineage (NCBI taxonomy): Eukaryota > Metazoa > Chordata > Mammalia > Carnivora > Ursidae > Ursus > Ursus maritimus. Next base: position 42,917,689 of record NW_024424786.1, read on the forward strand.
TGTAGTTGCCGACCTCAGAGGGGCTGAGTGGGGGGGGGGGGGGCGGGAGCCAGACAGGAGCACTCGTGGCACCCTTCTCGGTGGGCAGCACTGGTTTGGGGGCAGGAGTAGGGCTGGGAGCACAAAGTGGCTGAGCTCTGCCTGCTCAGCCTTGGGCGAGATCCTTGCTCACCCATGATACCAGCCTGCAGGTTGCACACTCAGTGCTACGGGGTAAACTGAGGCTCAGCTACGTGGCCTGCATCTTCATTGGCTAGATCTATAATCCTGCGGCTCAGGGCATTACCCCAGGCACAGTGTAAGATCCGGTTGTCGAATTGGGTGAAGGGCTGAAGAAACTAGCACGAATGACGGGGGTCCGCGTGGGGTGACCTGGACCGACAGCCTGCTTGCTGCCCTCCAGGTGAAGTGCGCCTCGTCAGTCTGCACATCCAGGCCCTGGTGGATGCTGGTGTCCAAGCGAGTGACATCGCCGTCATCACACCGTACAACCTCCAGGTGCGGGGGGCCACTTTGTTGGTGGGGCGCAGTCACCCCCCAGGTGCCTGAAAGACAGAGGTCACTTAGTGTCTCTGTGACCGTAAAGTCCAGGTGGAATCGACCACCTGATGACTGGATCACACATGATTCAGCATCTCTGTCCGTCTGTCCCTTGTACTTGCTCTGCCATGCTCCTGCTTCCCTGGTTGGCTTTGTTTTCTGGTCACCGGCTCAGGTGGCCCTGTCTGCCGTGGGCTGGCGCCATCCTTACAGGGCAGCCCTGGGGACCACTTGTCTCTTCACGGCATCTCCCACAGGCTCTCAGCTTTGAATCTGACAAGTCTGGCTCAGGTCCCCATGCCTGAGCTGGTTGCCGTAGCCGGAGCGGGGTCCTTGCCCATTTCTGGGTCAGCGGGAACAACCATCGCCTGCTCCTTTCTTTTTGGGGTCTCTCATGCTTTCTCTCTCGGTGCCTCTGTGCTTATCAGTAAAGCTTGTCTTTCTTGGTGGGAAAACGCAGCTGCGGCAGAATATCGTGAGATCGTTGCCACCCCATCCTGGTTCACAGCCATCACCCAAAGGGACGTCTGAGGGAGGTGGCTGTCACGAGCCGAAAGAAATGACACAATGTCAGTGCTGGGGTGTGGGGCCACGTCTGACCTGCTCACATGCTGCTTCGTGTGTTCACGGGTGGCTCAGAACAGCATGAGGCCCTCTGCTGAGTCTAAGGGCAGAGTGTCGGGGCCACCCTGGCCTGAGCTGAGCTGAGGACTTGAGCCTTACTTGCTGTTCCAGGTGGACCTGCTCAGGCAGAGCCTTGCCCACAGGCACCCCGAGCTTGAAATTAAGTCAGTCGATGGCTTCCAAGGCCGAGAGAAGGAGGCTGTGGTCCTGTCCTTCGTCAGATCCAATAGGAAAGGTACGTCGGGCTCAGCAGAGTCCTCTGGGGCAGCAGAGGGCCGACTGGGTTTCTGCTAGGGGCTCTGCGGGGCGGTGAGAGTGTGGCCTCTGTGAGCTGGCCGCTGGGCGAGAGGCAGGTGAGAGAGCGGGCAGGGAGTGGGGGGCAGTGGGGCCCTGACCGGAGCCCACCCAGGGCCAGTGCCGCATGGGGCGGGAGTGGTCCCAGGAGGCTGCGGGGGTGGGGGCTGGTGCTCCCGACAGAGGGAACGGAGCGTGAGCTGAGCAGCACGGGCGTGCGGGTGCTCTGGGGGACCGCCTGGATGCCCTGCCCGGGACGGGGAGGCCCCTGAAGCACAGAGCTTGGTTTTTGGCATCAAGGTGCAGTTAGCCTCAGGGCCCGGCTTTTATGCTGCTACGGTTTGGCTATTCCATTTGGTGTTTTACCCAGAAATGGCCTGTCTGGGCTTTGTAAGGCACTTTCAGTGGAAGGCTGAGGACAGATGAGAGAGTGGGGTGGCGGGGGCAGCCAAGGTACTGGAGCGTCCCTTGCGCTTTCCCCGCTGCCGGCTGCAGTCACTCTCTGGGCTGGGCTGAGGGAGGAGGTCGTACTTGGAGATGAGCTGTGGTTTGGTAGCTGCCACGTCTGGACCATGTGCAGTGGAGCCAGACTTGGGAAGCCATGCGTGGGCAGCAGGACGTCTGCGCAGGCGGCTGTGTGGGGTGGGCTGCTGGTCGGTGAAGGAGGGGTGTTGGGTGATTCCCTTGGTGATCATTACTGCTCGGGGGCAAGAGTCCATTTCCCGTTTCTTAGTCTTGGGTCTCACTTACCCCGGCTCGTTTCTAGGTGAAGTGGGCTTCCTTGCCGAGGACCGGCGGATCAACGTTGCTGTCACCCGCGCTCGGCGCCATGTGGCGGTCGTGTGTGATTCTCGCACTGTTAACAACCATGCCTTTTTGAAGACCTTGGTAGATCACTTCACAGAGCACGGGGAAGTACGCACAGCCTTTGAGTATCTTGATGACATCATCCCTGAAAACTACTCCCATGAGAGTTCCCAGGGCCACGGCCAAACTGGTGCAAAGCCCCACGGCTCTGCGGCGCTGGCCAGGAAGCCTCCCGGAGGCCGGCCGCAGGAGGGGGCCCAGGGGGCCAGAGCAGCTGCCGGGCTGGAGCAGAAGAGGCCGGGTGGGAAGCCCTCGGGCCCTGAGGTCCCTTCTCAGCCCACCCTCAACGGAGGCAGCCCAGAGGGAGCAGGGAGCAGAGACCGTGCAGAGCGCTTCAGGGCCAAGATTGCTGAGTTTGTGGCGAGTGAGAAAACTCAGTTGGAGTTTCCTGCTTCCCTGAACTCCCACGACAGGATGTGGATCCACCAGATAGCCGAAGAGCATGGGCTGAGGCACGACAGCACCGGGGAAGGGAAGAAGAGGTTCATCACCGTGAGCAAGAGAGCCCCGCCCACCCCACCGGCCCCACCGCCACCAGCAGGGGCCGGCAGCCAAACCCCTGTCGGTCCCAGGGCCCCTGGCCCCACACAGACCGATCCTCCTCTTGGGGAGCCAAGCAGCCAGGACCCCCTGAATCTGAAGGCCCTGCACCTGGAAAGGCTGCAGAGAGAGAAGAGCAGGCAGGAGCGGCCAGCCAAGGAGGGGCAGCAGGCCTCGCGCTCCGGGCTGCGCACGTTACCAGAGAAGAAGAAAAAGAAAGAAGCGAAAGGTAAGTGGGTTCACCTAATAGGAATACAGGCTTGGCGTCCCCTTAACTGGGGTGTTTGCCCCACTTGAGGCCCGCCTGTCACCCTCAGAAGGGCTTAGGACTTCCTCTCGGTGCTACGGCCCTGATACTGCGTCTTGCACCTTACGTTCAACTGGTTTGGTGTGAGCTCCCTGAGGGCAGTGATTGGTGACCTTCGCGTTCCCAGATCCTCAGGCAAGGCCTGGCAGGTAGCAGGCCCTCGGGTGCACTTACTGCAGGAGGAGACGAGGACAGTGGACAGGAGCCCTCGGGCAATTGCAGAGCTCCGTGCTGGGCGACGGCCTTGTTCCACTGGGACCCGAGCGGGCTCGCGCACCCGCTGGCCTGCCGGCTCCCAGCCTGCGCTGCGGCGGCCGTGCGCTGGCGTGCCCCGTGCATCTCTCTGCTCTTCCCCCCGTCCTGCACTGTGACTAAGTATCCGTGGGCACTGAGCTTGAAGACCTGGGTTTTGTGCAGGCCTCTGGGTAATCTTTTATTCCAGCCGTGGTTGGTCTCTCAGCGAGACCACGAAGCCATTCACGTCCTCTGTTTTTCATTAAGTTCCTGTGAGCAAAGCTGCACACGCATGACTCCCGGTCTTTGAAAGCAGCCTCCAGGCCTGAGGCTGTAGCTGAGTGGTTCTGTGGGATTCAGCGAGTGGCTCCTACGTGCCCAGCTTCGTTCTGGGGAGTAAGATCAGCCCTGCTCTCCAGGATCAGACGTTCTGGCAAAGGAAAGAAGTGTTAAATGCCTTTCTAAACCCCATTGAGAAGATGGTTAGTCCCAGGACACTGTGACGGGAGGACCTGGCCTGCCTTCTGGGAGGAGAAGGGTGTGCTCACTTGACAGAGTATCCTGGGGAGACTTCACCCCGTTTAGGGGATGGTAGCACCGCCTAGTTTTGAAGTGTGTTTTCAAGCAGCTACCTTCAGAGTTCATCTTGCCACTCAGGCTCCGAGTATAACCTGTGCCGTTGTCCCCAGACTCTGCCAAGGTCCCCGCAGCTGAGAAACAGGCCAGTGTGAGCAGGCCCCTGGGGCCGTGGCTGGAGGGCCCTCAGGGAAGGGTGCTGCTGAACTCATCAAGGGCTGCCTGCCACTCGGGAGGGTTGGGGGAACGCCAGGCGCTCGGTCCTGTGGGATAAGCGGTCAGGACTCTGTGAGATCCCATTTCTGGGTGGGAGCCTGAACACTGTGCGCCTGGTCCCTGCGTCTTGTCTGTTTCCTGAAGACACGGGCGAGCACCTTGTGAGGCCTTCTCCAAGTCTCCTGCTGCTGCTCCTGGGCCTCAGCACGTCTGTCCCTCCCCTGCCCTTGGGGGCCCAGCCGGCTGGCACGAGTGAGTGCGGGAGAGCCTGGCAGCTCCACAGCCCGTCGGGGTGGGGGGCGGGCTGGGGACACCCCCCCATTTGCAGGGGACCGTGGCAGAGTCGAACCTGCACGGAAGGACTGATGCGGCTGCGGCCCCCTGAGGCACGTGCAGTCCACGGCCAGCCATCCCGACGCGGGTGTGTGGTGCTGCGGCATGCCGAGTCTGAAGAGTTAACTCAGGGAAATGGCATGCCGGAGCATCTTGTCTGTGCCCGTGCCCCAGGTCATCAGTGACAGCCGCCTGGCGGATACCTTCCTCGTGTTACCTGCGTGTCTGTGTCTGTGCACGTGTGTGTGGAGTACGTGTGTGTTCCACAGAACTACAGTCATACGTGATCTTTTGTTTCTTTTCCACTCGTGAGCGTTTTCTGATAACTTCAAAAGATTTCTACGTACCTGGTCAGGAACGCTGAGGTCCCCTAACATTGTGAGCTGCGGATACGCTGTGGGTTGTCTGAACACGCTGTAGTTTCCCTGGTACGGTTAGCGTTGTGCGGAACGTCCTTGTGTTTAAATGTTTTCTTGATTAAAGAGGATGGACTTTTCAGGGCCAGTTTCCATGCACTGCCAGCCCCTTCCAGGAAGTCCGTGTGCTGCCCACATGTCGTGGCAGGGACCGGTTATTAGCTCACTGAGGGAGGGCCGCTCTTGGCTGGATGGACACCAAGCTTGACTGAGGGTCATTTGCCTGTTCACTGTGACCCGAAAGGGGGCAGCCGTGGATCTGACATCCACGTTCTTCCCTGTTTGAGTGACCCTTTTCTTCCCCTAGGACACGCGGCTGTAGATTTGCCCGGCGAGGAGGACTTCGATGCCCTGGTCGCGGCCGCCATCAAGGCTGATAACAGCTGTGGCCTCGCGAAGTGCACGGCCAGCGTCGTGACTCTGGGCCAGCTCTGTCTGCACTGCGGCCTCCGCTTCTGCCTCAGCCACCACCTGCCCGAGGTACAGCCGGCAGGGAGGGGGCGGGCTGTGTCTCCGGGGCTCTGGGCAGACGTGCTCCACGCGCAAATGGTAGCTGGGCGTGAGCACTAGGCATTTCTGAACGGACATGGGCCCGTGCTCCGTTCTGGATGCATCGGGGTGTGGGGGGATAAAACGGCACACTTGCCGAGTTGCAGCCACGTTGGTAGGAATTCTGGGCAGAGAGGATTTTGTTCCAGTGTCTTTGGGGTCCATCCGTGGGTTAGCATGGGGAGGTGGGAGGTGGGAGGCCCCCGGTCTGAGACGGGCTGGCTGCCCGGCGTCTTTTTCATTCGTTTCTTGAGCTCGTTTGGATGGGACGCTCTGCCAGGTGTGGGGAGCGGGGGCCGGAGCAGGCTTCCTCTGCCCTGGGGGGCGGGGACCTATGGGGGCCCGGGTGTGAGGCCACAGCCGTTACCACGTGCTGACCGTGTGGAGGGAGGACCCGGTGCCAAGCGGGCAGCAGAGGTGGGGGCTGCCAGAGTGCAGGTGAAAGGTGGGGAGCAGGGCTGGGGAGGGCATGTGTGAAGGCCCCAGGGAGGGGGTGCCTTTGTGCAGCTGGGAGCAGAGCGGGAAGCAGGGTGATGGAATGGAGGCTGAGAAGCCTGACCCCGAGCAGTTGAGCCCTGGTTCCGGAGACTGGAGGGAGCACTGGGGGGTTCAGCACCGCCATGATGCCAGAACCCTAGCTGCAGCACAGGGAAGGCTCAGGGCGAGGCTGGGAGGTTGTGGAGAACGCAGAGGGGTGGGCGTGGACCCTGAACGGGTTGTGGGTCATGATGGGAAGGGGAAGGAGGACCCAGAGGGGCCCTTGGGTTTCTGGTTTGGGCCCATGGGAAGTGGCAGGTGTGGGGGAGGGCCTGTGGCACCTGGGGTGTCACCATCCTGGACAAGCTGCATGGGGGTCCTGGTGGTGTCCCACCCTGGGCCAGGGAGTGCAGCTGCTTGCCCACAGGGAGCTCCGCTACCTCCGAACCTAAAGAAGTCCTCCTCCCGGGCAGGGGCTCCTCTCCCTCCCCCTCCCCCTTCACTCACGTGCATGCACACGCTTTCCCTTCCTCACACACATGCGTGTGTGCACGGTCTGTATTCCTGCCTGTTGACAAACCATGTGGTGTTTTAGAAAGCCGTTTATCTAGAACGTTTAGAAATCGTTAAGTGCAAGGTTTGAGTGACCAGCTTGGGTTACTGGCACAGCCTGTGTGGGAGGGGCCAGCCCCCAGGCAGCTCCCACTGCAGGAGCAGCTCCTGGCCCCCAAGAGCACACGTTCCCCATGCAGCTGGTGGAAGTGTCGTGGGGGCCACCAGCGCCGTGTCCCGTCTGACAGGTCCCCCTGCTCTGAGATGTTCTTGGGGGGAGGGGGGCGTTGTGCAGAAATGGCACAGGGCTGGGTGGCAGGGACTGGGCCGCAAACAGCAGCTCTGTCACCCGCTCCCCTTGTGACGTGGGCAAGTGAACTCTGCCTCTGCCCTGAGCCGCTCTCCCCACACATGCAGTGGGCAGTGTGCCTCAGCCCTCACCCTCTGGCCCAGGGGTGGCGAAGAGCGGGGGACACTGGGTGTGGGGTCCTGGGCCACGTGGAGGGGATGGCGCCACACGGCTGTCTCTGGGAGAGTCGTGGTGGGCAGCCCGTGGGCCTAGGGCCACCCAGAAGGGGAAGGGGCAGGGGTGAGGACAGTGAGGTGAGGGAGGGGCAGTGAGGGAGGGAGGGAGGGAGGGGGGCAGGCACTGCGTGGGTGGCAGGCCCCCCGCAGGGGTCTCGGTGAGCTGCACACAGGGCTGGGGGCGTGACGAGCGAGGTCCAAACTGGGTCACACATGGCAGTTCCCAAGGGAACACTGTTGGTCAGCGCAGCAGGGAAGCACAGACTTTCTAGAAGGAACCCGTGAGGCGCACACTGGCTGTAGCGCCTGCCGCTGAGAAGTGCTCGGAGGGTTTCCTTTCGTTTTTCTTCCTTTTCTTTCAAAACCAGAAGGAGTTATGTGAGTTTTCTGGGAACACGGGGACACTTCGTCAGCTCAGGCACGTTTCAGAGCTCCCTCAACAGGCCTAGCACTGGGTGCAGATTAAAGAGCGCAGCTTTCTGCCCAGAGGGGACGGTGGTTGCCCTTCAGCTGCGTGCTCACGGAAGGGGAGCGTGTTCACGTTCTGCCGGGGGCCGCGTGTGTGTGCGCGTCCCCCCCCCCCCCCCCCCCCCCCC
>NW_024424786.1:42925344-42946499 GCF_017311325.1 Ursus maritimus
CCCCCCCCCCCCCCCCCCCCCGCCCAGGGAGGTCGTGGGGATCCGGCCGTGCGCCAGCATGTGCTCAGAGGACGGTTCAGGCCGAGCTGAGGGCAGGGCTGGCAGGTAGGGTGTGGGTGTTCCCTTGCGCGCCGCCCCCCACCCCGGCAGCCTGCTGCTGAGGCGTCTGGCTGCAGGAAGAGTAGGGAGCCCCTCCAAGACCTCGTGCTGGGGCCTCATGGTCCCCGAGCTCTGCGGTGGGCGGCACTGCAGGGCCTCTGTCCCTGTTGGGCTCCGCACTGACGGCTGTGTCCCCGCAGATCCATGGCTGTGGGGAGAGGGCTCGTGCCCACGCCCGGCAGAGGATCAGCCGGGAAGGAGTCCTCTATGCCGGCAGTGGGACCAAGGACAGGTCCCTGGACCCGGCCAAGAGGGCCCAGCTCCAGAGGAGGCTGGATAAGAAGCTGGATGAGCTGACGAGCCAGAGGAAGAGTAAACGGAAGGAGAAGTGATGGGCCAGCTCTTCACACACAGCTCCAGAGCTTCTGTCTGGAAAAAACCCTGAGGGCGAGCAGGGCTGCTTTCTGCTTTTTTGTAGCTGTGCAACCTGACCCACCTGCCTGTCCCAGAGCCAGGTGGGGCACCGTGTCTATGGGCGAAGGGTGGGGTTTTGGACCCTGGAGATGAGCTCTTCCAACTTGACCGCTCTCGGAGGAGGGTGCCTGGAGCATGCGGTCATTGCCACATGGCCCTCTCTCTCGGCTTGGTGTGGGTCGGTCCGGGCGTGCCCTGTCCCCCTTCTGCCCTGGACCATTTCCTGGTCTCTTCCTTCCTTCCAGTCAGAATGGAAATCCCACCATCTGAATCTTGGGGTGTTGCCATGAGGGTCCCCTCAAATGGTGTCCCTCTGCCCCAGCCCGATGCCCTCTCAAGCTTCGTATAAGGAAATTCCCACTGTGGGGGGCCAGCCAGCTTTCAGGCCCCCAGAAGAAAGGAGAGCACTTGAAAAGTCAGCTCGTGTGTCTGAGAATGCCAGGCGCCTCTCCTGTGCGTCCCCGTGCAGCTGTGACTTCATGAGGCCAGTTTCCATCTGTGTCCTGTTCCCTGCCGGCTGTGGTGACCCGTCCTGGTCGTGCAGGGCGGCAGACACAGCTCAGGCTGCTCCTGCTCCTGCGAGGTCTGGAGGTTCCCCTGAGGCGTGTGGCCCGAGCAAGCCCTTCGCGGGTGACGGTCGTGGGAAAGAGCTGTCCCAGAGGGCTGCACTGCTGACAAAGCCAGGGCCCTCTCTGCCAGCTGCTCTACTGAGGAGAACCTCAGACGGATGTCATATTTTAGTTTCAGAGCTTTATTTGTTTAAATGGCATATAAATTTATTTAAGAGTAAAATAAAGATCTATGCACACCGCCCGCTGTGTTTGTTATGTGTCTGCGGTGAACGCGCCTTCCCCTTTTTGCTCCCTGTCCCTTTCCCGGAGTGGCCTGGAGCTCAGGGCGAACCCACGTTTGCTCCAAGTGCTCGGCGTCTGGAAGGCGCTGGCAACACCCAGAGCAAGGAGGTGGGTGTGCAGGGGCCCTGTGGGGGCCTTGTCCCCATTCACAGATGACAAAGGGGACGAAAAAATCCTTGGCTTTTCTACCAGTTAGAACAGAAGTTTGAAGCCAGGAAGGCTGGAGTTGTAAACTGATACAAACCAGGCCAGCCTCTGTGGGGAGATCGTGGGAGAGAGGCTGCCGCCCCAGGGAAGAAAGAGGCCGGTGGCAGAGACGGAGGCCTCCCTGGGGCCTCCGATCTGCCTCTGCCTCACATCCGTGGCCAGGGTCTGACCACCCGCTCTCCGTCGGCTTGTAACGTCCTCCATCCCCCTCAGACCCCCTCACGCAGACCTTGCACCTGCTGACCCTAAATGCTATTTGTGTCCCTATGATCTCAGCCTCCCTGACCAGGCAATCAAGGTGTCTGTGTTGTCCTGGGACACCTGGGTCGCTCAGTTAGGTGTCTGCCTTCAGCTCAGGTCATGATCCCGGTCTCCTGGGATCGAGTCCTGCATCGGCTCCCAGCTCAGTGGGGGAGCCTGCTTCTCCCTCTGCCTGCCGCTCCCCCTGCTTGTGTTTTCTCTCTCCTTCTCTGTCTCAGACAAATAAATAAAATCCTTTAAAAAAAGTTCTTAGGAGCCTCCTCTATCTTACACTTCTGCCACTGGCCCCCAAATGTCATTTATTCAGCACGTTTATTGACTGTGTCTTTGGCGCCAGGCCTGTGCACTTGGACTGCTTTGCTTTCGCCAGTGCTGGGGCACCCTCTCCTGGGGACAGCCCGCTGCCTGCCCAGGGCAGATGCCCTCTCTGCCACTGTGGACCCCCACCTCCCCCTTACACAGACGCCTTTCTTGCTCCTGGCAGCTGGCTTTAGGACTGAATAGTGCAGGAAGGGGACATGGAGGGGAGCCCACGGCAGTGTGTGTTTGAGGGCCACACGTGGTCCACTGGGTGGTTCGTGTCGGCACGGGGTGCTGCTCCTGCAGGAGCCACGCATAGCGTCCCAGATGGCTAGCTGCAGTTCTCACTGCCCCCAGCAGCCCGTGGCCCGTGGGAAACAAGATGGCGAGGGAGTGAGATCCGTGCCCACAAAGCAGTGTTTCACCGGCGTTGAGGGACACAGTGGCAGCTGTCTTGCTGAGAATGCTTGCTTTTTCTCCCTGTCTTTGTGATAATAAACTCTGATCCTCTGGCCACAGCAAGGCCTGGTTCAGGGATGGGCCAGAGTCCAAACAGGGCCTATCAGAGTGCTAGCCTGGGTCCACACACAGATGCTGAAATAAAGATGTTTGCTTTTTTTCCTGAGAGTGGCTGGCAGAGGAAGCCTGTCTGTAGGAGGGAAGGAGGCCAACACAAAAATAGCCAACACTAGGGGTAGGGAAATAGCACAATCACATTGTTTGAGCACCTGGATCCAGCCACACCTGACCCCCACCCCGTTCTTCACAGTATCCTGAACTAGTGTCCTTTTTTAGCTGAAGAAAGTCTGCCTTGGGTTTCCATCACTTGCAGCTAGAATGATCTTTGCTGGTCTGGTTGTGCCTTTGTACATCTTATTGGGCAGACCCACCCCCAGCAGGGCGGCAGTACCGAATCAGGACACCTCTGAAGGGCCTGCACCTTCATCCACGTGCTCTTCCCATGGGCCATCTTGCCAGGAAGAGCGTGAAGTAGGGGAAGGAAGGCAGCTCAGCTCGAGGGAAGCCTCCGGAATCAGAAGGCCCTGGAATGTGGCTTCAGCAAGTGCCCGTCTCCCCAGCTCGTCTGCTCATCAGTGACGGGCTTGAGAGCAGTCTTCACCTGGCCAGCTGTGTGGACAAGTCCCCAGAATGATCCGTGGGCAGTGTTCTAAGCCCTGGGTCTGGGTTAGCAGGCTCTGTGGCAGTGCCCGGCACGGGCTTTGCTGTGGCCGCCACGCCCACCTGCCCCTGCATGGAGCCTTCACCCTCCCCTGCTGACCTCCATTCAGGCTGGTTTTGGTGCATTGTTAAAATGTCAGAGTTGACCGTTGGAACACAAAAGTTTCCGTTTCTCATCCCAGCGAGACCTTGTTAGGACAATGTTTGTAACTGGTTGCTTGAAAAATGTCCTACATTTGGCCTGGACTGGGTAGCCCAAAAAAAGGGAAAAAACATGCCAAGCCAAACATCTTCTGAGGCAGTGAGGGTGCTCTTGCTAGCAACCTGCTGGCCGCAGCCCTTCCTGGAGGAGCCGCCCAGGGCTGAGGGTTCCCTTCCGGTGGTCACTGAGCGGGGAGCCCTGTCTTTTGGGGCAAGGGGGCAACATGGCAGAGGATAGAGCCCCAGCTTGGGCCGTGTCAGCCCGGGGGTTCATTCAAGATTCACCCCATATGGGCTGTGTGGCTCGTGCCTCTGTTTCCTCATCTGTAAAGTGGGTAAATAACAGGACCTGTCTCCCAGGGTTACTGTGCAGATAAAATGCTTTAAGGTCACAGGGCCCCTGAAACCGTGCCTGGCGCTTCTTGCTCAGGGAATGTCCGAGAAGCTGCAGACATCAGGAGGGGCGCCTCGTGCGGGTTTGACACACAGTCTTTCCCGCTCAGGGGAAAGGGGAGGCGGCCTGGGGCCCCAGGAGCTGGTCAGCTGCCGGCAGGAGTTGCTGGTACAGCTCTGCGTGGGCACGCCAGGCTTCCTTGGGAAGAACAGGGCTCACCCTCACCCCCTGCCGGTGGGCCAAGGACAGCTGCCGGGCCAGCCCAGCTCTGTGTTTACCTGGGTTGTTTACAGCGTTACCCAGAGGGACCAGGGGGCTGATGGGCACCATGCTGCTTTGGGATGTTTTAGGCCCAAGTTATAACCTGGCACTTAAAAGGAACTGTGGTGTGTGCCAGGAGCATTGCAAAAGCTGCAGCCTTATTTGGTCTGGAAACTTCTTTGCTTGGAGGAAAAGGGGAACGAGTAAGCAGGCTTCTCATCGGGGAGGGCAGATCTGTAATTGTGCTGTGACGCGGTGTCCAGCGTGAGGAAGTTTTGCTCCCTTCTGTGTGTGGCTGCCTGGCCGCCCGGCTCTCTGCCCTGCCCTCGATGGCCGGTGCGCTGTTGTGTTGTGCAGCTCTCCTGAGGTGCAGTGGCCAGATCATAAAATCCACCCCCTGCAGGCATGAGGGACACAGTGCGCTTTGGGGGATGCCGAGGGCTCTCCAGCCTCCGCCCCTCCCGGCTCCCTCGTAGCCGGCTGTGGTCATCAAGCTGGCACCTTCCCTTTCGTCCTTCGTTTGCTGAGAGTTTATTTGTGCATTTAGTCATTTACTTTTTTTTTTAAAGATTTTTTTTTTAATTAATTTTTTTTGAGATAGAGAGCATGAGTGGGGGGCAGAGAGAGAGGGAGAAGCAGGCTCTCCGCCGAGCAGGGAGCCCGACGCGGGGCTCGATCCCAAGATCCTGAGATCATGACCGGAGCCGAAGGCAGACGCTTCACCCACTGAGCCACCCAGGAGCCCCTATTTACTTGTTTATACAATTTTTATTAGACTTTTTATTTTTTAAATCATGAATAGACTTGGAACTTCATCAAAGGTTTTTTTGCGCCCTTTGAGATGGTCATGTAGGATTTGTCCTTTATTCTGTTAATATGGCCTCTGGTGCGTTATTTGCTTTTCTTTAAAAGATTTTATTGATTTGTTTGAGAGAGAGAGAACACACAGAGGCAGAGGGAGAAGCAGACTCCCTGCTGAGGAGGGAGCCCGATGTGGGGCTGATCCCACAACCCTAAAATCATGACCTGAACTGAAGTCAGATGCTTAACGGCCTGCATTAATTGATTTTTGAATGTTAAACCAACCTTGAATCCTGGATAAATCCCACCTGGTCATGGCGTTTAATTTATGTATATGCTGATAGGGGTGTGTGGTCGGGAGTATTTGCGAACCGTCGTTTTGGGTTTCTGCCCCAAATCAGAAGTGACTCCCCATCTGCGGGGCAGCTGTGCTTGGGCTCTTTTCGTGAAATGAGACTGGGATCTCAGGACTTGGAGAAACAGAGCCCCTGAAGGGTTTCTCATGCCCCTTGTTCCCCGCTGAGCACAGACTATCCTCGGTGGTAACGCGCACGTGTTAGCCCTCACCCTGAGCACGCACCATCAGCGTCAGGCGGTCTCGGGGGTGGACCGATGCAGGCCCCCACGTCCGGCCCTGTGGGGTGGGCTTTGGGGGTGAGTTGGGGCTGCAGTTCTCCTTCAACTCAGAGGAAGGGATACCAGCTCTGGCTTGCACAGCGGCGCTGCTGGGGCTGCTGGCGGCCCTGGCCGTGGGCGGGAGTGGGGGTGCTGGGCGAGATCACACAGCCCACCGTGTGCAGGGAGTTTCTGCTCCGTTCTCTGTAGTGAATGCAGGAGCGTCCTGGTGTCTCTTACACTCATTCCTCCAGTCGAGAGGACAGAGCTCGTGGCTTCCGCCTCCCTGTCCTCCCCCGTGCCCTCCTCACTGAGCTCTACGGGGCTGAGCCCCAGCAAACCCCCTCCAGCACGCTAGCTCGCTCTCTGAATGTATGGGAAAACACGTTCATGCAGGCGGCCAGCAGGTCGTTGAGCAGGGAGGGCCCTGGGAGCCGGGAATGACCCTGCCTCTCCCTTCCACCGAGCCGACATGCAGCTGTCTTCCAGGCCACGGCCTGCTTGAGGACGGTTGTGCGTTCGTGGTCTTCATTCCTGAACGGTGAGGCAGCGGGAGGCTCAGGCCCCATGGGCGGCGTTCCCCAGCCCCCAGCCTGGAGGGTAGCCTGTTTTGTAGGAGGTCAAGGTGACATGGCAGGTTTATGCTGAGCTGCACCGCCCCCCCGCCCCCATCTGACCCGACACTCAGCAGTGATACACAAAATGGAAAAAGTTTTAAAAACCTGGAGCCACACTCCAAAGAAGATAGACAACCCAGTTTTCCAGAAACCCAACAGGGCAGTCAGAGGTGTGGACACCGTGGGCCTGCGAGGTGCTTTTCCATGGCTGACAGGGAGGGACAGAGCCGATTCTCAGGCGGGATTGGAGCCAGGTTCCCACTCTGGAACTAGAAGCCGGGGCAGGACTTCCTGATTCATCAGAGGAGCAAGGGCTGTTCCCGTTACCATGGCTGCATGGTACACTTACCCGAAACTGTGTATGAGCAACAGTGACCATGCTTGTGGGTTCTGGGGCTCGGGAGTTTGGACAGGGCTGACTTCAGAGCCAGCTCTTTGCCTCGGGGCGGGGGGGGGGACGGCAAGAGGAGCTGCTGTGGGTCAGGCTGACAACCCTGGTCTCCAGCCAAGATTGTGCCTTCGCCTAACTTGCCCTGAGCCCACCCTGCTTCCCTCCTTCTCCTCCCCAGTGGCCTCTCCCAATAAACCCTGCACACCGGAGTCTGGTCCCAGGCTCGTATCCCACAAACCAGGCCTGACCCCCTCCGTGCAGCCTCGGGGCTCTAAATGCTCCGTACTCGCTGAGGGCTCCCCACTTACCATCTGCTTCGCTGTCTTCCCCCAACTCCGAGTGATCGCCTACTCACATCTCCACTTAAGTATTTAAGAGGCATCTCAAACTCACCGTGTCCGAATCTGAGCGGCCTAATCTGCCCCTCGGTAGTGGGCTGAATGGTGACCCCCAAAAGATATGTCTGCGTCCTCTAATACCCAGAACCTGGGAGTGAGCTTATCTGGGAAGAGGGTCTGCAGAGGCAGCTAAGGATCTTGAGATGAGACCGTCCTGGGGACCGGTGGCCCCTAAATCCAATGACAGGTGTCCCTTCTAAGAGACACACAGAGGGCAGACACACAACAGGAGATGACCGTGTGATGTCAAAGGCAGAGGCCACAGAGCACCTGGGGCCCCCAAAAGCTGGAAAAGGCAGGAAGGACCCCCCCCCCCCCCCCCAGAGCCTTTGGAAGGAGCGTGCCCACATCTTGATTTTGGACTTCCAGAAACCACGAGCGAATAATTTTTTGTTGTTTTCAGCCACCAGGTTTGTGGTCCTTTGTCACGGCCGCCACCGGATAGTCCCACACCTTCCAAATCTGCAGCTTCATCTACCAGGCCCCCAAATTCCTGTAGCACTTCTGTATACCTCTCTCCTACACCCCACACCGATCTGCCAGCAGCTCCTCTTTGCTCGGCCCTCAAAATGTGCTCACCTGACCCCCAGATCCCAGCTCTGCCCCCTCACCTTCACGTGCTTGTCCCCACGGGGCCGCTGGCTGTTTCCACCGCATACTTCTGCTCCAGATCCACCTTTCCCCCTCTGCTCTCTGACTCTTGGCTGGTGCTCCAGAGGGACTGGGAGCTGGGAGGAGGGACTGGGGTCCTGTACTTCCCTGTCCCTCCTGGTGTCCCCCCCACAGTGGCAGCTGCCTCCTGTCCAGGCCTCTTCCAGTACTTTCCAAACCAGTCTCTTGCCCGACCTCAGAGGCCACCTGGTCCCCCCGAGTTCTGTGGGGCCTGTCCTGTGAGCTCCTGAGTTCTGGACACCTTCTCTGTTCCCGCCTGTCCTCCCCGTGCTAAAGGTGATGGCTGCTTCCCGTGGTTATTTTCTCTGTGAACTCAGCGTCCCAGATCAGATCCCGCAGTTTGAGGCACCCACTGTGGCTTCCCTTGTTCCTGACCAGATCCCGGCCGATACCCTGGCCTTCCAGCCTCCTGCCTTTATTCTCAACCAGGCAGTCAGAGGGGTCCTGCTGCTCGGCTGCCTGTCACACCGACAAACGGGGTCTCTGGAGTTAGCCGGATGGAACACAGAACTATGACAACCGCCCGTACATGTCTGCCCATGCTGCCAGCTTCGCGCTCTGTTTTCCCTTTCCCAGTGGCGGGCCGTGAGGTCCGCGTGATGGGTGGTGACCAGGGTTGTAGCCAAAGTGAAAGGAATGGACTAGAATAAGGTGTGCAGGAGCAATCGGAGCGAACAGACACGTGCAGGGAAGCCCTGTGGGGTGAGACCTCTGTGCAGGGTCTGCGCACACACGTGCCCATGCGGCTCTTTCTGTGACCCCCGGGGCGGGGGCGTCCGCCTCATGGCGCTTTCCAGGCATCACTTGTCGAGTGCGCGACTCAGGTCCTTACCTCTGCATCTAGGGTGGTGCCTCTTCGTGCTTCTGTCCAGGGACATTTTCTGCAACCGTTGTGCCAATTCCTCTCCTCTTTTTAATTTTTTTTAAGGTTTTATGTATTTATTTGAGAGAGAGCGAGCATGAGCAGGGGGGAGGAGGGAGGGGCAGAGGGAGAAGCAGGCACCTCGCTGAGCAGGGAGCCTGACGCGAGGCGGGGCTTGATCCCAGGATCCGGGATCCTGACTTGAGCTGAAGGCAGACGCTTCACCGACTGAGCCACCCAGGCGCCCCTATTGACTTGTTTATACATTTGTTATTAGACTTTTTATTTTTTTAATCATGAATAGACTTGGGACTTCATCAAAGGTGTTTTGCACCCGTTGAGATGGCCGTGTGGGATTTGTCCTCTATTCTGTTAATATGGCCTCTGCTTAGGTTATAAACATACATTTGCCGACGTTTTTACGGTCGAAGGACTGTTTCTTTGTGTTCCCCTGGTGTAGCGCCCTCTCTTTGGTCCCTGTCTTCTCGTTCCTCGCGTGGGGTGTTGTCGGTGTGTTGTTTGACGTCCGCTTCTTCCTGCCTTGTTTTTATTCCAGATTCCTTCTGTCTGCCGTTGGCACGAGGCTGTGCTCAGGTACCGGGGAGTCGCGCGCTCGGGCGCAGTGAGGGACTGGACTCTGGGCGCGCACGGGCCTCGGTGACCACGGGCTCTGCCACCAAGTCAGCCGTCCAGCGGTGGTCCTGGGGCAGGTCGGAGCCCAGTGCTGTCTTTCCCCTTGGACTTGTCAGACCCGAGGCGCTCTGGGGGCCGAGTCGGGGTGCAGCAGGGTCTCCACAGCTGCTGTTGGTGCCTCCACCGAACGCCCTTGTGTTTGTGTGGAATCCGCAGCGCCCCACTGCTCTCCGGGCCCCGGAGCAGAGGCGCCCGTGTTCCCCGCTGCACAGGGAGACGTGCGTGTAGTCTTCCCTGAGACTGGCCAGAGGCTTCCCCGAGGAGCAGAGGGTTGGAGGATCTGATTGCTTTTCTTTCTTTCTTCCTTTCTTTTTTTTTTAATTGTGGTAAAATAGACAACGTAAAATTTGCCATTTTAACCATTTTAGAAGCGCAGCTCCGTGGCAGCAAGCACACTCCCACTGTCGTGCAGCCGTCCCCGCCGTCCACTCCCAGAGCTGCTCCACCTTCCCGGGTGGGAACTGTGAGCGTGAAACACCATCTCCCGTCCCTCCCTCCGCGGGCCCTGGTTCTGCCTTCTGTCTCCGTGACTGACTGCTGCTCTAAAGGACTTCTGTCCGCCCTCCCTCTCTTCATGCCACTGCACCCCGTCCCCCGGGCCCCGGGCTCCCCATTCCTGAGCCTTCGGGGAGTGCGTGCTGTGCGCCTGTTCTGCGAACCTCCGTTGATGTGGGAGTTCAGTCCTCCTTCTGTACCCAGAAGCTCCTCTGTGACATTAAAGAATTCTTTTTTTTTTTTTTTAAAGATTTTATTTATTTATTCGACAGAGATAGAGACAGCCAGCGAGAGAGGGAACACAAGCAGGGGGAGTGGGAGAGGAAGAAGCAGGCTCATAGTGGAGGAGCCTGATGTGGGGCTCGATCCCAGAACGCCGGGATCACGCCCTGAGCCGAAGGCAGACGCTTAACCGCTGTGCCACCCAGGCGCCCCAAGAATTCTTCTTTTTGCAGATACTTTGTAAAGTCAACAAGTAGAATCGTTTTATAATCACAACACATAATCACGAATGTTAACGTTTAATGATAAAAGTAGGATATAAAACTATACATTCAGTGTCTCCAACTTATTCAGGACACCTATCTGTGCACGAAAAGGGTGAAAAGGCGTAAGGCCAAAGTGTGAGCGTCTGTCGCCTTTGGGGTTTGGCGTGTTCTTACTATCTTGTTTGTACTTCTCTGCCTCCTTCAAGTTTTCACCGATGGTGAAAACACTGGTTTTGTCATCGGAACAGAACGACTCCTGTTGGCTGGTTTTGCGGCCAGTCAGTGGAATGGCTCACAAGCAAGGGCTGGCGGATTGCTGCTGGGTCTGGGATACTCACGCACCTTCTCCATCCGGGGCCCCGTGTGGCCCGGTGACTGTGACTCTGGGTGTCACACGGGTGGGAGGAGGTGAAGGCAGGTGGCGGGGAGGAGGAGACAGGCCTCAGTTGTGTTGTAGGAAAATCACTTTGGGGAGGCCATGAGGAGTGGGTTCCGGAGGTGGGCGGGAATCGCAGAGGAAGGGCCTGCTGGCAGGGCAGAAAGAGTTTGCAGAGGCTCTGGGCCGGGCAGTGGGGCCCAACTGCAGAACATTCGAGGGTTCAGTCATCAGAGCTCACTGGCTGACCCGCTGTGGGCATGGAGGACAGGGAGGATCTTCATGTTTCTGGCCCAGCTGACGGGCGAGTGGTTCAGGAAGGGCCGCCCCAGTGTTCTTAGCAATAATGTATTTCTTTTGCTTTTAATTCCCATGTGCTGCCCAGAAGTTCCGTGCACTCGGGAATGTGTGTGTATGAGGAGTTCTGGACCATCTGCTAGCAGTCTGCTCTGCGGGAGTCCCTCCGGTTCTCAGTGTGGGCAGCACTGGGCCAGGGACAGATGCAGGGAAGGCTGCAGCACCCGGTGGGAGTGGAGCTTCCCGGGAGCTCTTTGTCCTCTTTGGGGAGGCGTCCCCAGGTCGGCTGGACAGCAATGAGCCCTTCCTCTCGCTGACCCGGGCCGGCCTCACGGGGGGGGGGGGTGCCGGTACGTGTTTATTGGATGGAAGAACCCGTGTATATACTTGTGTGGGGTGCTGGGTAGGACAGCTGGCGTTGTTCTTGACAGCACTTTGCAGTGGCCTTTCCACCCCCAGGCCAGCTCCCTGGGCTCTTCTTTTTCTATGGAGGTAAAATTCATATAACATAAAACTAACCATCATAAGGTGAGCAGTTTGGTGGCATTCGTTAAGTGGTACAGCTGTTGTCTCTAGCTCCAGAACGTTCTTACCACCCTCCCGTATACGGACTCCTACGCTCTGTGGCCTTTTGGGCCCGGTTACTTTCACTTAGCAGGGTGTTTTCAAGGTTCATCCATGTGTCAGGGTTTCATTCCTCTTGTGTCTTAATACGATTTCATCGTACGGCTGGACCACACTTTATTCTCCATTCATAGTTATCTATTCAGTTGGTAGACTTTGGGTTTTTTCCACTTTTTGGCTGTTGTGAGTAGCGCCGCCGTGGACATTCGTGTACAAGTTTTTATGTGAATGTGTTTTCACTTCTCTTGGGTGGTCAGTCTGGGTCCTCTGAATTTCTCTCTTTCTTTTCTTTTTTAAAGATTGGTTTATTTATTTTAGAGAGGAGGGGAGGGGCAGATGGAGAGGGAGAGAGAGTCTTAAGCAGACTCTGTGCTGGGCACGGAGCCCGATGGGGGGCTCAGTCTCACAGCCCCGAGATCAGGACCTGAACCGAAACCAAGAGTTGGATGCTCAGCCATTTGCGCCACCCAGGCGCCCCTCCTCTGGACTTCTTGGAAAGCACACAAGACTTCCAGCCTGCCCTGTCAGCCAGGCTCTTTGTAACTCTCATGTCCTTTGGCCCTTCCTCTCCTCTGTGAGGGACGTGTGCTCGCTAGCTCCATTTCTCAGGTGAGGAAACTGAGGCACAGGACAGTGAGAAGACTTGCTGACTGCCACTGGCCAGTCTGGCCTCCATGCCCCGGCTCTGTGGCTGTGAGGCTGCCTCCCTCTGAGCTAGGAGTGTGGCTACTGCCTGTGTGGGCTGGGGCGGCCTTGCTGGCAGGCTGGGGACGTGTGTGCGGAGCACTTGCTGACCCGAAGACACAGGAAACTGTCGTCCGGAGGTGCCCGTGAGGGACTGAGGACACCACGGGCTGCAGCTGAGGCACAGAGGAAGGCTCCCTGTGGGAGAGGCCTCTCTGCGTGGGTAATACCAGTAGTGCCCACGCACTGGGAACCTACCAGATGCTGGGTGCACGTGCCCACTGCCTGCTCGCAGCAGTCCCCGAAGAGGGAGCTGAGGCTTAGCCAAGTCAAGGCCCCAGGATGATTCAGGACCAGACCTGGGTTCAAATCCGTTTATAGCCAAAAGTTAGGATTTTAATCACTGGCTACATTGCTTCCCCCAGCCTCCCAAATTTCATTTTGCGACAGGAGCCGTGACTTATTATATTGGTTCTTCTTGAAGAAAAAATGTGAAGAAATAATGATAAAAACTCCTCATGATATGCTAACTCAGCACAGCTATTTTAATATTTTGCAGATTATCCTCCATATGCTTGCATAGTTTTGCATAGTTGCCATCGAACTGTTCAGACCCTTGTGTGTTCTGCTATTTCTCACTGAATGAGTCACAAATGTTTCCCATGTTTTTCGTATTTGTCACAACTGTCATTTTAAATAGCCTCACAGTATTGCATCGTGGGGTTCTCCATAATTTAGTAAACCATTTCCCTAGTGTTCGTTATTTAGATCAGGAATTGGCACATAGAGCCTGCAAGCCAAATCTGGCCCACCACCTTTTTTGTATGGCCCACAAGCTAAGAATGGGTTTTACTTTTATAAGGTTGGAAAAAAAATCAAAAGAAGACATACGATAATGGTATTAAATACAAATTTCAATGTCTGTTAGTAAAGTTTTATTGCAACCCAGCCCCGCCCATTTGCTTACCATTATCTATGGCTGCATTTGGCTGAAATGGCTGTGTCAAGTAACTGTGAGGACTGTGTCGTCCTCAGAGACTAAAATGTTTCCTGTCGGTCCTTGACAGAAGTTTGCTCACTCTTGATTAAGATTATTTACAATTTTCTTTGGTTCTTTATTTCTTCAAAATATTTTGTGAAGTGGCAGATGCTGTCTAACTCTGGTGTACAGTGGGGCGTGGAGTGAACAAAGCATTCAGGGTTCCTGAGCTTGTGGGACTGGTATGTTCTGGAAGTGATGTTGGGTGGGGTGGGGAGAGGGACAGTGAAATAAGATCATCTCAGAGAGTGGCCAGCGGAAGGTTGTGGGGTCTAGGAAGGCCTCTCCAAGGAGGTGACACCCAGGAAGTGACGTTGGAACTGAGATCTGAATGTTAAGAAGGGGCAGCCATGCAAAGACTGTGGTGAAGGACGTTCTGGGTCAAGAGGGGAGTGAGTGCAATGTTAGTCAAACTGATTAGGGTAATCACTTCAGAATATCTGTAAATCAAACCATCATGCTGTAGGCCTTAAACTTATGTAGTGATGTATGTCAATTATTTCTCAGTCAGACTGGGAGAAAACGAGTAAGTGCAAATGCTCTGAGACAGGAACCCAACGGTCACTGTTGAGGAGTCAGTAGGAGGTAAGTGTGAGTGGGACAGAGAGTTATTGGAGGGTCCAGGTGGGTGGGACCTCAGAGGCCATGGAAGGGAGCATGGATTTTACTTAGAACCACCCTGTATGAGGGTCCTTGGCAGACCCCCACGCTTGGAGGAAATGGACTGCAGGGGCAGAGAGAGTGCAGGGTTGATGGAGAGAATTGAGTGGATGCAGGATATTTTGGGGGTTGGAACTTGCAGGATTGCTGAAAGGATGTGGGAGATAAGGGGTTGAAGAGAGCGGTGAAGATACCTCCTCAGTTTTTGGCTTAGGCAGCTGGGTGGATGTGGTTATAATTCCTGAGATAGAGCAGACTGGGAGAGAAATGGAGTTTTGGAGCCAGGATCTGCACAGGACTGCAAGGACTCTGCTGATGATGTGTTAACTTTGTGGAGCCTATGAGACGTCCAAGGAGAGATTTTTAAGAAGCCAGGTTGATATGAAAGTTGAAAGCTCAATAGGCAGGTGGGTGGTGGGATACAATAGGGGACAGAGGTATCACTGGTTCTATAATGCTATTAGGCCATGGGACTGGACGGGCTCATGCAGGAGGACAAATCGCGATAGAGGAAATAAATACGATAAACGCTGGTTACATTTCCTTTCTTGGACAACTTTTTGTTTTTACTAGTTATTAATTGCCTTGTTTTTCTCATTTGCTTAATTTTCTATGCACTTCCTATGCACAGCCTCAAACACTCTCACAAAACTAAAAACCCCTCTTTCTTGTTCTTTGCTATTAGTGGCTTTCTGAGAAAGAGTGAAGGAAAGGTAGATTTTTTTTTTTTTTTTTTTTGAGAACTTTTCTTTATCTGGTCTCAGACTTGGATTGATGGTTGGATCCTAGGTTGAAGATCGTTTTCACCCTGACATTAGAAGTCACTATCTTCTGCTTTGCTTCTTCCTTCAGCACCCTGCATGGTGTCTTTCCTCTGAGTTCCTTTCTCCATTTTGTTCTGGCACCTAGTCTTTCATGTTCAAACTTTCCCTGGAGATCTTTGACTCTATTTTTATTTAAGAGTGCAGTACTAAGAGCTGATGGAAAACTCTGTGGGTGGGGGCAGGGTGAGTTGATTACTGGTTTCACTATAAGTTTATAGAGAAAGGACCATTGGTTTCAATGAGAAAACACTACACACAGTCTGTAGGTCTTATTTCTTGGGTAGGTCATTTTGCAGCATGGTAGACACAATAATGGTCCTCCAAGGATGTTTGTGTCCTCATCTCCTAGGCCTTGTATATGTGAGTGACCTTAATGGTGAAAGGGATTTTGCAGATATAATGAAGAATCTTGAGACAGGGAGATTTTGGATTGTCTGGGTGGGCTTAATAAATCCTTAAAAGAGGGAGGCAGGCATGTGAGAGATAGAAAAGGTGATGTGATGGAGCAGAGAGTGATTTGAACGTGGTAGCTGGCTGGCTTTGAAGATGGAGGAGGGGCCGCAAGCCAATGCAGATGGCCTCTAGACCTGGAAAAGGCAGGGAAACAGCTTCTCTTCTACAGCTCCCAGAAAGAACTCAGCCCTGCTGATCCATTTTAGCCTTCAGACCTCCCAAACTGTAAGATACTGAATTTGTATTGTTTGAAGCCACGAAGCTTGTGGTCCTTTGTTACAGCAGCCACAGGCATCTAACACACCCAGTAAAGGACCCTCCCACCTTCTGCCCAAGGAGCTGGGGGGTTGGTGTCTCTGCTCTGACCAGTGTGTGTTTTCACTTTTTCTCCTTTTCAGAGTGGCACCTCATTCCTGGTCTTGGTCTTGTTGTTGGATAGAACCTGAGGTTGGTTTGTTTTACTTTGGAGAATACTAAGCAATTGTCATTTTCTTGGTGTTTACCAATGTGAATGTATGCTGGGTTCTGAGTTTGCTGAAGAGTGTGAAATATGGAGACTCACTTTCCCATGCTGGTGTCTACCCTCTAGAGGCAGAATAGCATATGGGTTGAGCTCATGGACTCTGGAGCTAAGTACCTGGCCTCAGCATCCACTTTTGCTGCCTCCTGGTTTTGTGACGAGCCCCTCAGCCCTTTCCCACCTGAGTTGCTTCAGCTGTAAAGGAGGGTGCTGACAGGAACACCTCCCAGTGCAGTGGGGGACTGAGAGGGTTCATGGCTGTACAGTGCTGAGAATGGCACCTGGCCCATGTAGACTGCCTGCCTGCGAGTCATATTCACATGTCGAGTCTGTATTATGTGCCTGGCATTACGCAGTCCTGCCCCTGCTTTATCACATTTAATCTTCATTGTAACCCTATAGTGTTGATTTAGTGAATTCTTTCCCTAGGAGAAATTCCCTGGAATGGGAATTCCCGGGTCAGTGTTGCAGCTGGGGATGGGGATGGGGGTGGTTGTGGTCTTAATGCAGGGGAGCCTTTACTTAGCACACAGCTTCCCTGACCAGTCTGGGTAAGGGGAGGCTGTCTCAGGAGCCCCTGGGATCCAAGGCTCAGGGACCAGGGAATCCAGGGTGGGGATGTGACTGCTGGAGGCAGTTTGCATGAGGGGGACTCCAGCAGGAGGCTTTTGAGCTTCAAGGGCCCCTTGGTATTTGCCCCTTCTGCTCCGGGTAGGGCTGCTCTTCTTCACCCAGGCAAGACCCTCCAACCCTTGCTGGGGGCATCCTTTTTAGGAGGCGGAGGGTCGGGGCGGGGCACAGCTGGAGCTTGGATGGGCTGTTCTTGGAATGTTACTTGGGGAGCTTGATTGGCAAAGCTGGACTGGGGGTGGGACTGTGGTGTGGCCTGGAAGGGCCTACCGCGGGCAGAGCTGGAGCTTGTGTGTGAGTGGGGGCAGCTGGAGCCTGGGGCATGGCTTAAATGGAGGGGCCCGATGGGGTGGGTGCTGGGCTTGGGATGGGGCTTGTCTGGGTGGGGCCAGGGCTGTACCCTGGTGGCATGCATGGGCTTGCCCAGGGTCCTGATTCGTATCCCTCTTCTGGCGATCAGTTTTTATTTGTGCAGGATGAACAGCCTGGCCCAGAGGAGAGGCAGCCTCAGGTCACTCTCGGACGGCTGAGCACTCTGAGGGTTGGTCACTGTGCCAGGGCACCCTGTGTGCCTCTTTCTTGGGGCCAGAGATGCTTATCTATACCTGTTGCAGGGTCTTGGGTCTCTCTTAAGTGGCCCTTTACCCCTTCTCCCTACTCCCTCATCGATGCTTGAGAAGGGAGAGGAGTTTGGGAAGGGAGGAAGGCTTAGTGAGGTGACAGGCCATTTCTCTTTTTCTCTCTGCGTTTCCCTCTTCTTCATGCTCCTGGCTGTGCCCCAGGTAGGTTGTAGTGAATCAGGTCTGGAAAAGGCAAATGTTCCCTTTGGCAGAAAGGAGGTGAGAGAGCCTCTGAGGAGAGAGGACCTTGGCAGCAGAGTGGACTGGAGGGGAGGTTGTTTATTATCAACATGGCTGTTTCTGTCATCTTGGCCTCCACCGGTCATCTTGACCTCTCTTGGTCATCCTGGTGCCCCTGGCCATCCTGACTTCCCTCTGTTTACTCTCCCTGAGTAGGCCCTGGGCTCTCCAAGTTTGAAGGTGAATTCCCCAGTGAAGGATGGAGTACAGCCCTGCCACAGAAAATGAAACATAGATGCAAGAGCCAAATACGCCATGCCCTTATTTGAGAGGAGAGCTCGTCCTCTGGGAGCCTGCAAGTCCCCTTGGGCTGAGATCTTTTACCTGACCCTGGTGGCCCTGGGACAGGATGAAGGGGGCCTAGAATAGTTCAGACAGGGCAGGGCTGTGCCCTTATAGCTCTAACCCACCACAGGCCCCTTGCTGGAAGGGCCCAGGGTTCCACTTTGGGATAGTACTTCTCAGTGCCCACTGATGGATGGATGCAGTGCCTGTGTGTCCTTCTCACATAAAAGATTGGTAGAGGAGGGAGGTGATTGTCCCCATCGTGCAGATGAGAAGACAGCTCGGGGAGGGTGCAAGATGGGCCCAAGGGCAGCCAGGACAGTCGTGATGGAGCCAGGGTTAAAGCCAGAGCTAGTCCTTTCCCTTGATCACTATAACAGCTTAGTGAGGGCTGAGCCTTCCCACCTGCTCACCTGTACAACTCTTTAGAACTGACTCCTGGGTGGGATGGGGGATCACAAGCCTGCTCACTGTATTGGTGGGTTAAATTTTCAAAGGTGCAACTCAACCCAATTCTCAATTGTTTAAAAGTGATAGGTCTAACCGATAAGAATTCCAAAAGGTTGAAAGTCAAAGAAGGCAAGAAGATACAAGTGCCAACCAAAAGAAAGCTGGTGGAGGCAAGTTAATATCAGACAAAATAGGTTGTAAGGAATAACATGACTAGGATCAATGACAGTAACTTCATAATTTATCACCAAAGCTCCAACTCCCCAGGGTGATATAACACTCCTAAATTTGTATGCTCCTAATAACATAGTCTCAAAATACATAAAGCAAAGTAGTAGCTCTGACATGGACTTGTTTTTTCATTGTGGAAGTCAATTTTTTTTTTAAAAAGACTTCAGGCTTTGCTATTAGCCTTGGGCAAGGCTGAAAAGAGTCAGGCCCTCCTTACAGGGAGTTTGCCCTGCAGAGGGGAGGAAAAAAAAAATCACAGAGTCATGAAATAGCTGGAGACTAGTGGCTGGCGCGAGCTGTGGAAGGTGTGACTTGTGTACTGAAGACACACTCATACTCATACTCATAGATTTCTTTCCACACTGGTATAGAGAGTCCCTGAATTTCAACCCTTAATCTCAAAACAAGAGATTAGAGATTTGAGTTGTCATTCTGTTCATGTGAGGTATCCTGGGCTGTCAGAAGCAGCCCCCTGCCCTGTGGTCCTGGGGCTCCTCCAACTCCTCGTGGATGTCTATGGCACTAGCCCTGTGGTCACCCCCCCGGGTCCTGCTGACCGTCCTGGAGTTGGGGAACTCCTCTATCCTCCATCCAAGGACAGATTCCGTGGGGACCAAAGCTTATCAACAAGAAGGGGATGCTCCTTAAGGATCAAAACACAAAATCATAAATACAAAGTTAGATACACTGATGAATATTTATTTAGAATGGGACAAGAAATCGCAGCAAATTGTAGATTTTTAGAAGCGACAAATACCACAAATAATGCAAAATACAGGAAAACATCTGCAATATTTTTCCTGCCATTCTTGCTGCTTACTCTTTGATAGCATTTTCATATGTCAAGAGTTTTGAATATTTTCCATAAAGAGAACCGAGAGATAATGCAATCTTTATTTAGCATGGTTGATCAAAAATTCTTTTGTATTGTTAATAGTTTAAAGATATTTCTTAGCTTCACAAAACATTCTTTTTTGTTGTTTGTTTTTAATGATTTTATTTATTTAAGAGAGAGCAAGAGAGAGAGAGGGTATGCATGAGCAGGGGGTGGTGCAGAGGCAGAGGGAGAAGCAGGCTCCCCACTGAGCAGGGACCCAACGTTGGACTTGATCCCAGGACCCTGGTATCATGACCTGAGATGAAGGCAGACGTATCACCCACTGAGCCGCCAAGACACCCTTCACAACCCATTCTTGGTAATGTTGGTGACATCATACACATTTTCAAGACTATTATCAAGTCTGGGAAGATCTCTGTCTGGTTTTTCATGCCTGGGTAGAAGGTTTCAGGGCACTGTAGTTTTCTTTTCTTTTTTTTTAAAGATTCTACTTATTAGAGACGAAAATGCGAGCGAGCACAACTAGGGGGAGTGGCTGGCAGAGGGGGAGAGAGAAGCAAGCTCCCCACTGAGCAGGGAGCCTGAGTGGGCCTCCATCCCAAGACCCTGGGATCATGACCTGAGCAGAAGGCAGACACCCAACCGACTGAGCCACCCAGGGGCCCCACGTCTAGTTTTCTTGTACAGCGATTAATCTGAAATAGTCTTTGAATTGATGACACTTATTAACTGTTTTGTTGTCACTGCCCTTGCTGCCATGATGACTTACGATCTTAAGCTGCTTCCCTGATGTCAAATGGGCAAAAAATGCAAATATTTCCCAGTGTCTTGTGGGAATGCGTCCCACCTCATTAACTGGATTATCAGAAATCCAACAGGCTCTTGATTTCTTCTGTTCCACAATGATCTCTTCCTCTTGATGAATTACTTCTGGTTAGATTCAGTTCTCATTTTCAAACCAATGGCTCCTTGTTCTGGACCCAGGAGACTGCAGGAAGAAAAGAGAGATGAGGGGAGCAAGGCATGCTGACGTATGTCCCAATTTTCCCTCGTTGGGCACTGGCCCCGGTGGGGAGAAGTGTTTCCAGCAAGTCAAGGAAAGGGCAATCCATCTGGGTACAGACGCTTGCTCCGTCAGCCACACGGGTCTCTGGGACGAAGCTGCCAGGCTGCCCCCGCCTCCCGGGCACAGTCCCATCAAGGTCCATTGTGCATCTCCAGGGAGGCCAGGCAGGGGCTCTCCTCGTTCCAGGGCGGCCCCCTGAGGAAAGCGAACAGACCCACCATGGTTGCCAGGTGTGGGGGTCCATGGCGACCCGAAGGTATGGGCCAGGGGTCAAGTGCTGTCCTGGGCCACGTGGAGGACGAGACAGTCTCCTGGCTGACGGCCATATGGCCAGTGAGAGTTTGGTCAGTGATGGACACAGTTGGCTGGCCGAGGACCCCAGTCACGGAGGGGTTAGCAGGACACCTGCTGAAAGGCAGACCAGGGGCATCCCCCTGGCGGTCAGCTGATGGCATGTGCCCAAGGACCAGCATCAGACCACAAGTCACAGGAACCACACCCTGCCTCCTGCACAAAGATGTCCTTGGAGGGAGAGAAGGAGGCTGGGAGCAGGTGCTTTCCCATTCAAATGCAAGCAGGCTACCCTCCTGCAGGGACTGGGAAGAGAATCAGCTTTCCACAGGCCAGGCCTCAAAGCCAACGGGGGCCCTCTGACTCGAAGGAGCACATTGCATTTCGTTTTCCCAGCTGAGTCCCATTGTGAGAACCAGGACACACTGAGCTATGGGAGGGATTTGTCACAGATGAAAGGGACCCCGACAGGGAGAGAGGTGAGTCTTTGGGGCTGTTAACAGCAGGCCAGACATGGGGAGAAGTGTTTCCAGCAAGTCAAGGAAAGGGCAATCCATCTGGGTACAGACGCTTGCTCCGTCAGCCACACGGGTCTCTGGGACGAAGCTGCCAGGCTGCCCCCGCCTCCCGGGCACAGTCCCATCAAGGTCCATTGTGCATCTCCAGGGAGGCCAGGCAGGGGCTCTCCTCGTTCCAGGGCGGCCCCCTGAGGAAAGCGAACAGACCCACCATGGTTGCCAGGTGTGGGGGTCCATGGCGACCCGA
>NW_024424786.1:42946691-42950600 GCF_017311325.1 Ursus maritimus
AGGGGGTCAGAGGACACCTGCTGAAAGGCAGACCAGGGGCATCCCCCTGGCGGTCAGCTGATGGCACGTGACCAAGGACCAGCATCAGGCCACAAGGTCACAGGAACCACACCTTGCCTTCTGCACAGAGATGTCCCTGGAGGGAGAGAAGGAGGCTGGGAGCAGGTGCTTTCCCATTCAAATGCAAGCAGGCTACCCTCCTGCAGGGACTGGGAAGAGAATCAGCTTTCCACAGGCCAGGCCTCAAAGCCAACGGGGGCCCTCTGACATGCACGAGCAAATTCCATTTTGTCTTCCCAGCTGAGTCCCATCATGAGAACCAGGTAACATGGAGCCATGGTGGGGGGGCCCTTTGCCATAGATGAAAGGGACCCTGACAGGGAGAGAGGTAAGCCTTTGGGGCTGTTACAGCAGGCCAGACAGGCACCGGGCAGGGCGGGCATGCAGATCCAGGGGGTGTCCCAGCTCTCAGGCCCCCAGGTCGTTGGTGCCGGTGGAGGGTGTCTCCCTCCCCTCCCCCTCAGGCTCCTCCCTCAGTGCCCGGTGGAGCACAGCCCCCAGGGGCTCCCACAGGCCCCGTCGACCCTGGCTTCCCACGACGAAGTAGATGACGGGATTGGCACTACTGCTCAGAGCCGAGGAGAGGCATGCCACGTAACGGAATAGAGTCTTCTGCTCCTGGGGCAGGTCCAGCCAGTAGAGGAAGAACCAGCTGATGCCAATGGGCAGGGCGCAGAGAAGGAACACCACGACGGAGGCCAGGACGACCACGTACAGCCTTGTGGGCCGCCGCCCCCACTGCCGTGAGCTCCTCCGCACACGCACGAAGAGGGTCACGCTGGACAGAACCATCACTGGGGTGAAGATCCCCATAACGAGGAAGCTGAAGACAGAGTCCACCGTTAAACACTGACTTTCCACGCCGAGCCAGAGCTCGCTGCAGAAGAGTGCGGCCACCACGCTCATCAGGAGGGACAGCGCCCAGAGCAGGACACACACCACGGCTGACAGGTACTGCGGCCGGTGACACTTGTACCAGATGGGGAAGAGGACAGACAGGCAGCGCTGTGTGCTGATGGCCGTCAGTAGGCTCAGACTCGCGGTGTAGGCGAAGAACTTCACTCTCTCCATCACCTCGGAGACCAGCAGGGGCGTTTCTAGATAGAGCGTGACGGCCGTGCAGAGGAGGAAGAGGAAGTCAGCTACGGCCAGGTGGAGGACGTACGTGCAGAAGGGGGTCCTCTGCCCCCGGCAGCTCAGCAGCCAGACCACCAGGCCATTGCCCATCATGCCACACACGCAGGTGAACGTGGCCAAGGACCTTAGCACCTCGGGAGCTGTGTCCAGGGTGTCTACTACTGGGGGGCTGCTTTGGATTAATACTGGGACCCAGGGGCTAGACATACTCTGGTTCATCCTGTGGAAGGAAGATAGACCAGCATGAGATTCTGTGTTGCTGGGGTCCCGAGGGACTTCTGAGGGCCCCTCCCCCTGACTTTCCTGCCCTGGGGCTGTGACCTGGGTTTTGTTTGCAAGAACCATGACCACCAGCCTTGACTAGTGCCCTGCTCCCCTGGTTCCCAGCCCACTGACTTGGCCAACCCCACTATGACATACCCGATGTTGTTCTAAGTGCCCTTTGTCAAGTTGAGAGGTTCTCTTGTGTTCTGAGTTTATGTTTTTAATCATGAAGAAGTACTGACTCTCATCAAAGGTTTTCTGTTCATGTATTCATTGCATCAATTCCCCAATACTGCTCAAATCCCTGAATTAACTTTTTAGGATGGCACCTTGGTGCTAATAGGGTTAGCTCCAGCCCTCACTTTGCAGCACAGGATGACCACTAGGCCATTTAAAACCAGCTTAAACACGGGTGTGTGTTTCCGTCTCCATCCCCATCCCAGCCCCCCCGCCAGCTGTCCTACCCTGTCTAACTAGCCCTCTCTCCAAACAGGTGGGTGCTCAGAAGTGTTTTTAATTTACACAAACGTTGTTGTGATTTAGAATTTATGCTGTTTTTCTTCACTCAGCGTGTGGTTTTTCTTAAAGGATATTTTCAGGTGGCTGTATGGAAAAGTAGTTTGTTGGTCTCGATTTTACAATGTACATAAGTGGTTCTTCAGTCCCAGGATTGTAGAAATGCTGTGTCCAACATCCTCATGCCTGTTCCCATTGGACTCGGCTCAGGATTTTTCTGGGATGTTCCAGGAGTGGGATTGCTGGGTGCTAGGACATGTGCATGCTTAGCTCCACTAACCCTCGTCTGCTTCCCTCCTGGATGGCTGCGTCAGGCCTCACTTCTGCTGTGGGACAGGAAGGGTCACGTTCCTCATTCCCTCACTGATGATTGCTGTCATGCACTCTCCTCACGTTGGCCAACCTCATGGTTGCAGAGTGGATTGTGCTGATGTTTGAACTTACATTTCACTGACAGTGAGCTTGATATCAGTTCATTTACCTGCCACCCCCAGGGCTCCCCTTCTTGGACCGCCTGCTCACAGTGGCTGCCCCCTTTTCACGTGGGTGTCCTGTCTGTTCCTTCTTGATTTGCCGGCGCCTGAATCCTTGCAGGTTTTACACACTGCGGGTGTCATCTCTGCGAGCGCTCGTAAGTACGGTCGCTTTCTCTGTTGTGAACTTGAGTGCACAGATATGCTCAACTTGGTATAATCAACTCCCACACATTTTCACCCTGAAATGTTGTGGCTTTCGGATCATTCCACGTCCCTGGGTGAAAAAGATATCCCGTTATTTTCTTCTGTTACTTTTATACTTTTTCCCTTCCAGAATTTGGTCTTGAGTCCAGCTAGAACTGTTTTTATGTGAGATAAAGACAGGAGACAGCTTGGGTTTTCCTCCATATTATGAGCCAGTTTTCCCAAAACTGTCTCCAGGACAGCCTGTCTTTTCCCTGTTGACTTATCAAATTTCCGTTTACATATGGGACTCTTAAAACCCTCTGTTCTGGTTTCTCTGTTGCTACACACTGTTTTCATGTGTGTGTGTGTGTCTAAAATATGTATGTGGCTTTGTGTGAATCTCGTGTTGTGTGGCTGACAGCCACTCAGTACTTGTTCTGTGCTCCTTTCATGAAGTTTCATCCTTCAGGGAGACCACTGAGCTCTGCCTGGCTTTCCTCACTTCCGTGCCGCTGTCCAGAGAGCACCTGCAGGCTGCAAGCTGGGGTGATCACAGGGTTCCCATCTTCTATCTCCTTTCTCTCAGAGCTCACACTCCCAGGATGCCTCTTGCCCAATATCTGAACACAGTAGAGTCTTCTCTTTTCTTCAGTTTTCTGGTTGTTGACAGTGGGAGCGCTGGTCCAGTACCAGTTCCTCCCTTGTGGCTAGAGTCAGAAATGCCTCTAGTGTATTTTCCTCTTGATCATTGCTGGTGTGGAGGAACACTGTTGATTCTTGTAGTTTTTATGAATCAGGAAAATATCCTGATTTATTTCACCATGCCTATTAGTTTCTCTGGACTATTTTGATTTCCTATGGTGCTATCCTCATGCCTCTGATTTCTTTTGCATGTCCTATAGCACAGCCCAGCACATCTAGTAGTCTGCTGAGCAGTGGTTGGAATCAGGCATGTTTATCTTCTCCCTAATCTTAAAGTTTCTTTATTGGATGTGATGGTTATTCTGGGTTCATGGTATTATCTTTTATCAAGGTAAGAAAATTCCCTTTCTGGTTGTCTGAGAGTTTTTATCATAAATTTGGAATTTATCTCAGTTGTTTTTCCTGCATCTACTTAATCACTTTCCTTTTTCCTCCCAACTGTCTATTTATGTGTTGCATACACTGGAATTTATTCATCCTTGTATTTTGGGGATAGACTCTTTCTTTCTTTCTTTCTTTCTTTCTTTCTTTCTTTCTTTCTTTCTTTCTTTCTTTCTTCCTTCCTTCC
>NW_024424786.1:42950625-42955304 GCF_017311325.1 Ursus maritimus
AAAACAATCACAAGGTAAATCAAAGAAAGTGGAAGAAGTAAAAGCACCAAGTAAGGAAACTGGAAGCAAGAAACAATAGACATGATTTTAAAAATAAGTTCTTGGAAAAGCAAACCTCTGGCAAACTGATTTTTAAAAATAAGTCAACATACAAATTTAAAATGGCAGATTGACTCAGGGCTTTAAAATTTAAGAAAATATCGTGTAGAGTATTTAGAGTATTATACCAATAAATGTGAAACCAGAACGCATGAATAATATTTCAGAAAAATAATATTCCTACTCTAACTCAAGAAGCGATTCACTGGGTGTTATACGCAACTAACGAATCATTGAACTTTACATCAGAAACCAGGAATGTACTGTACGGTGACTAACATAATATAATAAAAAACATTAAAATAAAAAATAAATAAATAAAATTTAAAAAGAAGAGATTCAAAATCTGAATAAATCTAAAACATTAAATTGCAGTTGTAATTTTCTTTAAAACGCCATGCAGGTCCAGTCATGGTCACATAAAAATTACCACACCAGATGAATTTACCTTCTGCCAAATCTTCAAGAAAGATACCTACATGTTACAAATTGTTCCAGAGGGTAGAGAAAAAGGCAATCTCTCCAAGTCATTTTATAAACCAGTATAATCTTACAGCTTTGAAATAAAAAGCAAACAAGGATAGTACCAGAGGGGAAAATTATGGGCTAATTTCACTTATGAGCATGGGTGAAAAGTTTCTAAATAATATCAGGACATTGTGCGTGTCTGGGGGGGGGGGTTGACCACAGCAAACTAGAAAGGGTCTATAAGGGGCGCCTGGGTGGCGCAGTCAGTAAGCATCTGCCTTCGGCTCAGGGTGTGATCGCAGCGTTCTGGGATCGAGCCCCACATCAGGCTCCTCTGCTATGAGCCTGCTTCTTCCTCTCCCACTCCCCCTGCTTGTGTTCCCTCTCTCACTGGCTGTCTCTCTCTGTCAAATAAATAAATAAAATCGGAAGGAAGGAAGGAAGGAAGGAAGGAAGGAAGGAAGGAAGGAAGGAAGGAAGGAATGGGGGCAACCCCCCCCCCCAGACACGCACAATGTCCTGATATTATTTAGAAACTTTTCACCCATGCTCATAAGTGAAATTAGCCCATAATTTTCCCCTCTGGTACTATCCTTGTTTGCTTTTTATTTCAAAGCTGTAAGATTATACTGGTTTCGTAAAATGACTTGGAGAGATTGCCTTTTTTCTCTACCCTCTGGAACAATTTGTAACATGTAAGAATTATCTTTCTTGAAGATTTGGCAGAAGGTAAATTCATCTGGTGTGGTAATTTTTATGTGACCATGACTGGACCTGCATGGCGTTTTAAAAAGAAAATTACAACTGCAATTTAATGTTTTAGATTTATTCAGATTTTGAATCTCTTCTTTTTTAAATTTTATTTATTTATTTTTTATTTTAATGTTTTTTTATTATATTATGTTAGTCACCGTACAGTACATTCCTGGTTTCTGATGTAAAGTTCAATGATTCGTTAGTTGCGTATAACACCCAGTGAATCGCTTCTTGAGTTAGAGTAAGGAATATTATTTTTCTGAAATATTATTCATGCGTTCTGGTTTCACATTTATTGGTATAATACTCTAAATACTCTACACGATATTTTCTTAAATTTTTAAAGCCCTGAGTCAATCTGCCATTTTAAATTTGTATGTTGACTTATTTTTTAAAAATCAGTTTGCCAGAGGTTTGCTTTTCCAAGAACTATTTTTTAAAATCATGTCTATTGTTTCTTGCTTCCAGTTTCCTTACTTGGTGCTTTTACTTCTTCCACTTTCTTTGGATTTACCTTGTGATTGTTTTTTCACGTTCTTGTTTTGAACGCTTAGGCAACTGTCAAACGTTCTTCTTTCTCTAACAGGTTGGAGATATGCACCTAAGTATTTCTGTAGATGTTTTATGACCTTTGGTTTATAGTGTCTTCATTGTTGTTTATGCCTAAATATTTTAAAATTGAAAACCACTCAAAATATTTAAAATTTAAATTTCCATAAATTGCTTAGAAATACATTTCATAACACTACAAATATTTTTATTGGCCACAAATAAGTTGTCATTTTCTCTTCCGCTTTTTTTTTTTAAAGATTTTATTTATTTATTCGTATTACGTACACTTCACTTCCGTGCTTACCGTCCAGAGAGCACCCTGCAGGCTGCAAGCTGGGGTGATCACAGGGTTCACATCTTCTATCTCCTTTCTCTAGAGCCTCACACTCCCAGGATGCCTCTTGCCCAATATCTGAACACAGTGAGTCTTCTTTTTCTTACAGTTTTCTGGTTGTTGACAGTGGAGTTGGTCCAGTACCACCTCTTTGTGGCT
The DNA here is from genome assembly GCF_017311325.1 of Ursus maritimus. Lineage (NCBI taxonomy): Eukaryota > Metazoa > Chordata > Mammalia > Carnivora > Ursidae > Ursus > Ursus maritimus. The sequence continues at coordinate 42,952,994 of NW_024424786.1, forward strand.
AGAGTCAGAAATGCCTCTAGTGTATTTTCCTCTTGATCATTGCTCAGGGAGGAACACTGTTGATTCTTAGAGTTTTGAATCAGGAAAATATCCTGATTTATTTCACCATTAGCCTATTAGTTTCTCTGACTATTTTGATTTCCCTATGGTGCTATCCCTCATGCCTCTGATTTCTTTTGCATGTCTCGGTATAGCACAGCTCCAGTCATATCTAGTAGTCTGCTGAGCAGTGGTTGGAATCAGGCATGTTTATCTCTCCCTAATCTTAAAGTTTTTTATTGGATGTGATGGTTATTCTGGGTTCATGGTATTATCCTTTATCAAGGTAAGAAAATTCCTGGTTGTCTGAGAGTTTTATCATAAATTTGGAATTTATCTCAGTTGTTTTTCCTGCATCTACTTAATCACTTCCTTTTTCTCCCAACTGTCTATTTATGTGTGTTGCATACACTGGAATTTATTCATTCCTTGTATTTTGGGGATAGACTCTTTCTTTTCTTTTTCTTTTTCTTTCTTTCTTTCTTTCTTTTCTTTCTTTTCTTTCTTCTTCCTTTTCCTTCTTCCTTCCTTCCTTCCTTCCTTCCTTTCCTTCCTTCCTCTTCCTTCCTTCCTTCCTTCACGATTTTATTTATTTATTTGACAGAGAGAGACAGCCAGTAGAGAGAGGGAATCACAGCTAGGGAGTGGGAGAGGAAGAAAGCAGGCTCTGCAGCAGGAGTCGATGTGGGGCCTCGATCCCAGAACGCTGCTGATCACACCCTGAGCCGAAGGCAGATGAGCTACTGACTGCGCCACCCAGGCGCCTTATAAGACCTTTCTAGTTTGCTGTGGTCAACCCCCCCCCAGACACATGAAATGTCCTGAATTATTTAGAAACTTTTCACCCATGCTCAGGCAAGTGAAATTAGCCCATAATTTTCCCTCTGGTACTATCTCTTGTTTGCTTTTTATTTCAAAGCTGTAAGATTATACTGGTTCGAAAATGACTTGGAGAGATTGCCTTTTTCTCTACCCTCTGAAACAATTAAATCATGGAACTATCTTTTCTTGAAGATTTGGCAGAAGGTAAATTCATCTGGTGTGGTAATTTTTATGACCCATGACTGGACCTGCATGATGCTTTAAAAGAAAATTACAACCAGTAATTCTAATGTTTTAGATTTATTCAGATTTTGAATCTTTCTTTTTAAATTTTATTTATTTATTTTTTTATTTTAATGTTTTTTTATTATATTATGTTAGTCACCAGTACAGTACATTCCCTGGTTTCTGATGTAAAGTTCAATGATTCGTTAGTCTGCGTAGTAACACTCAGTGAATCGCTTTCTGAGTTAGAGTAAGGAATATTATTTTTCTGAAATATTATTCATGCGTCTTGGGGTTTCACATTTATTGGTATAATACTCTAAATACTTACACGTATATTTTCTTTACCATTTTAAAGCCCTGAGTCAATCTGCCATTTTAAATTTGTATGTTGACTTATTTTAAAAATCAGTTTGCCAGAGGTTTGCTTTTCCAAGAACTATTTTTAAAATCATGTCTATTGTTTCTTGCTTCCAGTTTCCTTATCTGGTGCTTTTTACTTCTTCCACTTTCTTTTGATTTACCTTGTAGATTGTTTTTCACGATGCTCTTGTTTTGAACGCTTAGGCAACTGTCAAACGTTCTCTTTCTAACAGGTTGGAGATATGCACCTAGTATTTCTGTAGATGTTTTATGACCTTTGGTTTATATGTGTCTTCATTGTTGCTTTGCTAAATATTTTAAAAATTGAAACCACTAAAATATTTAAAATTTAAATTTCCATAAATTGCTTAGAAATACATTTCATAACACTACAAATATTTTTATTCGGCCACGAAATAAGTTGTCATTTTCTCTTCCGCTTTTTTTTAAAGATTTTATTTATTTATTCGACAGAGATAGAGACAACCAGCGGAGAGAGGGAACACAAGTAGGGGAGGGAGAGGAAGAAGCAGGCCATCAGCGAGGAGCTCTGGATGTGGGGCTCGATCCCATGCACGCCGGATCACGCCTGGAGCCAAAGGCAGATGCTTAACCACTGTGCCACCCAGGTGCCCCTCTCTTCCGCTTTTTGAATCTTTGTTAAGTGGGTACAAATCCAAGAGGATCATGGTGTGCCGGTCAAGTGTCCCTTTTATGTCGTGGCCCTGTTCATTTTTATTTTATTTTTTTATCTTTATTTATTTATTTATTTATTTTATTTATTTTAAAGATTTTATTTATTTATTTGACAGAGATAGAGACAGCCAGCGAGAGAGGGAACACAAGCAGGGGGAGTGGGAGA
>NW_024424786.1:42955329-42967604 GCF_017311325.1 Ursus maritimus
GGAAGAAGCAGGCTCATAGCGGAAGAGCCTGATGTGGGGCTCGATCCCATAACGCCGGGATCACGCCCTGAGCCGAAGGCAGACGCTTAACCGCTGTGCCACCCAGGCGCCCCTATCTTTATTTATTTATTTGAGAGAGTGAGTGAGAGAGAGAGAGAGAGAGCACAAGCTGCTGGGGGGAGAGGCAAACAGAGGGGAGACGCAGACTCCCCACTGAGCCCGGAGCCCAATCCGGGGCTGGATCCCAGGGCCCTGGGATCATGACCTGAGCCAAAGGCAGACACTTAACTGACTGAGCCACCCAGGGCCCCGGCCTCTTCACTTGCAGCACTTAGATTTGTCAGCAGGCGTCTGGTCCAGGTGCCAGGACCAGATTTCACTGGGGCGGGAGCAGGTGTGTGATGGGGCTCGTGGCTTGGAGAGTTGGCATGATGCAGGTATTTGTAAATTCCGGCTCTACCTGTGGACGCTGCAAATCTGGGGCTGCACTTAGTGAAGTCGATGCCCGACTCTGCTCACACACCCTCCCCCCAGAGTCTCAGACGGGGAGAAGCTCCTGTGGCATTCTGTGCAGGAAGCTGCTTCTCTAATTGGCGGGGACCTCCTGGGCTCTGGGCTCGTGGAGCTCCCTCTGCTCACGCTCCAACTGCAAGGTACTTTCTAGCCCCACAGCCCTTCCACACCCCAGCCCCACCTAAGCCCTGGCCCCTGGGGCCTGTACCCATCTGACGTTCTCTGGGCCATCGGCCGTGCTCTAGTTGCAGGTTCATTTGCAGCACCCGGAGATTTCCCTCCCCACCTCTCCTGGGCCGGGTGGGGGGGATTATGTTTCATGCCGCATTTCTGCGTCCACAGTGGGACTGTGGTACCGTGACCCACACAGCCTCCATAGGTACCCTGCGCTCTCCAAAGTCAGGAGTCCCTCCCTGAGGATCCACAGAAGGTTGAGTACTATTTCTCACTTACGCTATGTGCCAGATACATGCATAGTGCTGTTTGTATGTAGCACACGGGCAGAGAGCAGCATTGTGTACGTACAAAATACACACCCACGCGTGGTAGCACAGGTGCACGTGCACATAGCACAGACACATACAGAAACACAGTACATGTGCACACACGCACACAGCCCGCGTGCATACAGACACGATGTATGTACATCACGGGCCAGGACAAACAGCCGATCCTCACAGAACTCACAGTCCAGCCCGGGAAATACACAGTAGACACAATTATCCCCTACCCCCCAGGGGGGTGTGTAACAAGGTGGGAACCAAGACGGTGGGTTGGAAGGTACTGAGGTCGGAGGGCGGCTGGGAGAGGCCAGGTGGAGGCGTCCCTGTGAGGGGGTGGGACCCTGCTCCCCTAGTCCCTCCCCAGCCAGGAACCCTGTACACACCGCCCTCCTCAGTCACTAGTGATTGGTCCCTGCCTGGTGCTGGGCTCATCGAAGCGGAGTCCAGGCAACCCCATGCTATGTAAGGAGTGTGTGGCTCCCAGGGAGGGAGGACTCAGAATGCACCTGTTGTGTGGTCGGGGCGGGATCCACCCCACCTCCGAGTGCATGTAGAGCCCCCCCACCCCAGTCCCTCCTGCTCTGGTCGAGGATCCAGAGGCCCTCAGTGCACCTGTGCTCTTCCCAGCAGTCACTAAATACCCCACTGAGGGGACGGAGGGCCGACCAGGGCAGTGCTATTCTGGGTCCTGGGCTACCAGACCCTCGCGGGGAGGAAGGTTGAGTACTATTTCTCACTTACGCTATGTGCCAGATACATGCATAGTGCTGTATGTATGTAGCACACGGGCAGATAGCAGCATTGTACACGTACAAAATACACACCCACGCGTGGTAGCACAGGTGCACGTGCACATAGCACAGACACATACAGAAACACAGTACATGTGCCCATGTGGGGGAAGAGCTCAACAAATGCCACACCCAGGTGTAAGTAACAACATTTGCCCAGGCTTGGTCTGGCTCCTCACCTCGTCCCTGTGTTTTGGGGATGGAGGGACAGCCGAGGCTCCACACCCTGAGACCCCTTTGCAAAAAGCCGCTTCCCACGGAGACAGCTTTTCCCTGGAGGTGCATACCCGTCCCAAGTGGTTGTGGCAAGGTAAAGCAAATGCCCTCCATTTCTCTGAAGAACCATTGCAGTGCCCAGCCATGCTCCTAAGCCCTCCCATCCTCCCTGGGCTTCTGGCAGCAGGAGTGAAAAGAGGAGCAGAGCACTGGGACCCGTTTGACAAAACCCGGCTACCCACGGGAAAGTCTTTCTCCACGTGCAGACATGCCCAAAAAGCGTAAAGGGGGAAGAAAATGCCACACGACCTGGAAGAGAATTAACAGGTCGAAAGGACAGTTCTGAACCAAATACATGGTTTTGTTAGTGAGTTCGAACTCCATCCAGGAACACAGCCTTGAGACCCTGGGGCAAAAACGGTTTCCGACGATCAATAGGAAGCCATGGTGGAACACCTGGTCCCATGTGGGGAAGACAGCTCAACAAAATGCCACACACCCAGGTGTAAGTAACAACATTGCCCAGGCTTGGTCTAAGCCCTCACCTCGTCCCTGTGCTTGGGGGAGCCGGAGGGACAGCCGAGGCCCACGGACCTGAGACCCCTTTGCAAAAAGCCGGCTTCCCACTGAGACAGTTTTCCTGAGGTGCAGACCCTATCCCAAGTGGTTGTGGCAAGGTAAAGCAAATGCCCTCCACTCCTCTGGAAGAAACCACAGTGCCCAACCATGTTCTAAGCCTCCCATCCTCCCTGGGCTTCTGGGCAGCAGTGAGTGAAAAAAGAGAGGAGCAGAGCACTGGGACCCGTTTGACAAACCCGGCTACCCACGGAAAGTCTTTCTCCACGTGCAGACATGTTCCCAGGTGCCTGTGGCAAGGGGAAGGAAATGCCATACACTGACCTGAAGAGACCACAGGGCCCAGGCACATCTGAACCCTTCCTCAGCCCGGCGGTTTTGCTGGGGCAGGAGTTCAACCCCAACGAATACCAGCCCGGAGACCCCTGGGGCAAACGGCTTCCTTCCGACGATCTACTATATAGGTGCTTGCTGTGGAACACCTTATCCCTATGGGGAAGCCAGCTCAACAAAATGCCACACACCCAGGTGTAAGAAACAATATTGCCCAGGCTTGGTCTAAGCCCCTCACCTCGTCCCTGTGCTTTGGGAGCCGGAGGGACAGCCGAGGCCCACTTTAATTCTGAGACCTCTTTGGTAAAAAGCCGCTTCCACGGAAACAGTTTTCCTGGAGGTGCAGACCCTATCCCAAGTGAGCAAGGTAAAGCAATGCCCCATCTCTTGAAGAAACCACAGTGCTCAGCCATGTTCTAAGCCCCCATCCTCCCCAAGCTTCTGGCAGCAGGAGTGAAAAGAGAGAAAAAGCAGAGCACTGCGACCGCTTGACAAACTCTGCTTCCCGGGAAAGTCTTCTCCACGTGCAGACATGCTCCCAGGTGCCTGGGGCAAGGGGAAGGAAATGCCATACACTGACCTGAAGAGACCACAGGGCCCAGGCACAGTGCCCGAACCCTTCCTCAACCCGGCGGTTTTCCCATATGGAGTTCAACCCCAACGAACACAGCCCGGAGACCCTGGGGCAAAAACGCTTCCGACTCTAACAATAGGTGCTTTGCTGTGGAACACCTATCCCAAGTGGGGTAGCCAGCTCAACAAAATGCCACACACCCAGGTGTAAGAAACAACATTGCCCAGGCATGGTCTAAGCCCTCACCTGTCTCCTGTGCTTTGGGAGCCGAGGGCTGGGGCCTGAGGCACACGGCTCCTGACCCTTTGCAAAAAGCCGGCTTCCCACGGAAACAGTTTTCCTGGAGTGTGCACACCCATCCCAAGTGGTTGTGGCAAGGTAAAGCAAATGCCCTCCACTTCTCTGAAGAAACCACAGTGCCCAGCCATGTTCTAAGCCCTCCCATCCTCCCTGGGCTTCTGGCAGCAGGAGGAAAAGAGAGGAGCAGAGCACTGGGACCCGTTTGACAAACCTGGCTTCCCCGCGGGAGTCTTTCTCCACGTGCAGACATGCTCCCAGGTGCCTGTGGCAAGGGGAAGGAAATGCCACACTTTCACCTGGAAGAGACCCCACAGGGCCCAGGCACAGCTCCTGAACCTCTTCCTCAACCCGGCGGTTTTGTTAGCAGGAGTTCAAATTTCAACGAACACAGCCCTCGGAGACCCTGGGCAAACGGGCCTCCGACGAACAATAGGTGCTTGCTGTGGAACACCTATCCCAAGTGGGGGTAGCCAGCTCAACAAAATGCCACACACCCAGGTGTAAGAAACAACATTGCCCTGGCATGGTCTAAGCTCTCACCTCGTCCCTGTGCTTTGGGAGCCCCAGGGACACCCCGAGGCCCACGGCCCTGAGACCCCTTGGCAAAAGGTCAAGCCTCCGACGAACAGTTTTCCTGAGGTGCAGACCCTATCCCAAGTGGTTGTGGCAAGGCAAAGCATGCCTCCACTTCTTTCTGGAAGAAACCACAGTGCCCAGCCATGTTCTAAGCCCTCCCATCCTCCCTGGGCTTCTGCAGGAGTGAAAAGAGAGGAACAGAGCACTGGGACCCATTTGACAAAACCCGGCTTCCCACGGGAGTCTTCCTCCAAGTAGACATGTTCCCAGGTGCCTGTGGCAGGAAGAAATGCCATACACTGACCTGGAAGAGACCACAGGGCCCAGGCAGAGTCTGAACCCTTCCTCAACCAGGCGGTTTTGCTGGGGCAGGAGTTCAACCCCAACGAACACAGCCCGAGACCCTGGGGCAAAACGGCTTCTCCGTCGAACAATAGGTGCTTGCTGTGGAACACCTATCCCAAGTGGGGGTGTAGCCAGCTCAACAAAATGCCACACACCCAGGTGTAAGAAACAAGATGCCCCATGCATGGTCTAAGCTCCCTCACCTCGGCCCCTGTGCTTTGGGGAGCCGGTGGGACAGCCGAGGCCTACGGCCCTGAGACCCCTTTGCAAAGCCGGCTTCCCACGGAAACAGCCTCAGAGGTGCAGACCCTATCCCCCAAGTGGTTGTGGCAAGGTAAAGCCAATGCCCTCCACTTCTCTGGAAGAAACCACAGTGCCCAGCCATGTTCTAAGCCCTCCCATCCCTCCCTGGGCTTCTGGCAGCAGGAGCGAAAAAGAGAGAGCAGAGCACTGGGAATCTGCTTGACAAAACCTGGCTTCTCATGGAAAAAGTCTTTCTCCACGTGCAGACATGCTCCCAGGTGCCTGGGGCAAGGGGAAGGAAATGCCATACACTGACCTGGAAGAGACCACAGGGCCCAGGCACAGTCTGAACCCTTCCCTCAACCCGGCGGTTTTCCTAGCAGGAGTTCAACCCCAACGAACACAGCCCGGAGACCCCCTGGGGCAAAAACGGCCTCCGACGAACAATAGGTGCTTGCTGTGGAACACCTATCCAAAGTGGGGGTAGCCAGCTCAACAAAATGCCACACACCCAGGTGTAAGAAACAACATTGCCCAGGCATGGTCTAAGCCCCTCACCTCGTCCCTGTGCTTTGGGGAGCCGGAGGGACACCCGAGGCCCACGGCCCTGAGACCCCTTTGCAAAAAGCCAGCTTCCCACGGAAAGAGTTTTCCTGAGGTGCAGACCCTATCCCAAGTGGTTGTGGCAAGGTAAAGCAAATGCCCTCCACTTCTCTGGAAGAAACCACAGTGCCCAGCCATGTTCTAAGCCCTCCCATCCTCCCTGGGCTTCTGGCAGCAGGAGGAAAAGAGGAGCAGAGCACTGGGACTCGTTTGACAAAACCCAGCTTCCCACGGGAAAGTCTTTCTCCACGTGCAGACATGCTCCCAGGTGCCTGGGGCAAGGGGAAGGAAATGACATACACTGACCTGGAAGAGACCACAGGGCCCAGGCACAGTCTGAACCCTTCCCTCAACCCGGCGGTTTTGCTAGCAGGAGTTCAACCCCTACGAACACAGCCCGGAGACCCTGGGGCAAAAACAGCTTCCGAGGATCGATAGGTGCTTGCTGTGGAACACCTATCCCAAGTGGGGGTAGCCAGCTCAACAAAATGCCACACACCCAGGTGTAAGAAACAACATTGCCCAGGCTTGGTCTAAGCCCCTCACCTCGTCCCTGTGCTTTGGGGAGCCGGAGGGACAGCCGAGGCCCACGACCCTGAGACCCTTTGCTGGCTTCCCACGGAAACAGTTTTCCTGAGGTGCAGACCTCTATCCCAAGTGGTTGTGGCAAGGTAAAGCAAATGCCCTCCACTTCTCTGGAAGAAAACACAGTGCCCAGCCATACCTAAGCTCCTCCCATCTCCCTGGCCTTCTGCAGTGTGAGTGAAAACAGAGGAGCAGAGCACTGCGACCCGTTTGACAAAACCTGGCTTCCCGCGGGAAAGTCTTTCTCCACGAGCAGACATGCTCCCAGGTGCCTGGGGCAAGGGGAAGGAAATGCCATACACTGACCTGGAAGAGACCACAGGGCCCAGGCACAGTCTGAACTCCTTCCTCAACCCGGCGGTTTTCTAGCAGGAGTTCAACATCAAGGAACACAGCCCGGAGACCCTGGTGCAAAAACGGCTTCCGACGAACAATAGGTGCTTGCTGTGGAACACCTATCCCAAGTGGGGGTAGCCAGCTCAACAAAATGCCACACACCCAGGTAAACAAGAAACAACATTGCCCAGGCATGGCTCCAAGTTCCCTCACCTCGGCCCCTGTGCTTTGGGGAGCCGAGGGACACCCGAGGCCCACGGCCCTGAGACCCCTTTGCAAAAAGCCAGCTTCCCACGGAAAGAGTTTTCCTGAGGTGCAGACCCTATCCCAAGTGGTTGTGGCAAGGTAAAGCAAATGCCCTCCACTTCTCTGGAAGAAACCACAGTGCCCAGCCATGTTCTAAGCCCTCCCATCCTCCCTGGGCTTCTGGCAGCAGGAGTGAAAAGAGAGGAGCAGAGCACTGGGACTCGTTTGACAAAACCCAGCTTCCCACGGGAAAGTCTTTCTCCACGTGCAGACATGCTCCCAGGTGCCTGGGGCAAGGGGAAGGAAATGACATACACTGACCTGGAAGAGACCACAGGGCCCAGGCACAGTCTGAACCCTTCCCTCAACCCGGCGGTTTTGGGTTAGCAGGAGTTCAACCCCTACGAACACAGCCCGGAGACCCTGGGGCAAAAACAGCTTCCGAGGATCGATAGGTGCTTGCTGTGGAACACCTATCCCAAGTGGGGGTAGCCAGCTCAACAAAATGCCGCCATCACCCAGGTGTAAGAAACAACATTGCCCAGGCTTGCCCAAGCCTCCTCACCTCGGCCCCTGTGCTTTGGGGAGCCGGAGGGACAGCCGAGGCCCACGAATCTCTGAGACCCTTTGGGTAAAAAAGTCCTTCCCACGGAAACAGTTTTCCTGAGGTGCAGACCCTATCCCAAGTGGTTGTGGCAAGGTAAAGCAAATGCCCTCCACTTCTCTGGAAGAAACCACAGTGCCCAGCCATGTTCTAAGCCCTCCCATCCTCCCTGGCCTTCTGGCAGCAGGAGTGAAAACAGAGGAGCAGAGCACTGCGACCCGTTTGACAAAACCTGGCTTCCCGCGGGAAAGTCTTTCTCCACGAGCAGACATGCTCCCAGGTGCCTGGGGCAAGGGGAAGGAAATGCCATACACTGACCTGGAAGAGACCACAGGGCCCAGGCACAGTCTGAACCCTTCCCTCAACCCGGCGGTTTTCCTAGCAGGAGTTCAACCCCAACGAACACAGCCCGGAGACCCCTGGGGCAAAAACGGCTTCCGACGAACAATAGGTGCTTGCTGTGGAACACCTATCCCAAGTGGCGGTAGCCAGCTCAACAAAATGCCACACACCCAGGTGTAAGAAACAACATTGCCCAGGCATGGTGTAAGCCCCTCACCTCGTCCCTGTGCTTTGGGGAGCCGGAGGGATGCGCCTGGTGGCTCACGGCCCTGAGACTCCTTTACAAAAAGCCGGCTTCCCATGGAAACAGTTTTCCTGAGGTGCAGACCCTATCCCAAGTGGTTGTGGCAAGGTAAAGCAAATGCCCTCCACTTCTCTGGAAGAAACCACAGTGCCCAGCCATGTTCTAAGCACTCCCATCCTCCCTGGGCTTCTGGCAGCAGGAGTGAAAAGAGAGGAGCAGAGCACTGGGACCCGTTTGACAAAAACCCGCTTTCCTACCGGAGTCTTTCTCCAAGTGCAGACATGCTCCCAGGTGCCTGTGGTAAGGGCAAGGAAATGCCATACACTGATCTGGAAGAGACCACAGGGCCCAGGCACAGTCTGAACACTTCCCTCAACCCGGCGGTTTTGCTAGCAGGAGTTCAACCCCAACGAACACAGCCCGGAGACCCCTGGGGCAAAACGCTCACTTAACATTAGTTGCTTGCTGTGGAAGACCTATCCCAAGTGGGGGTAGCCAGCTCAACAAAATGCCACACACCCAGGTGTAAGAAACAACATTGCCCAGGCATGGTTTAAGCCCCTCACCTCGTCCCTGTGCTTTCGGGGACCCGGGAGGGACAGCCGAGGCTCACGCCCAGATTTTTGCAAAAAGCCGGCTTCCACGGAAACAGTTTTCCTGAGGTGCAGACCCTATCCCAAGTGGTTGTGGCAAGGTAAAGCAAATGCCTCCACTTCTCTGAAGAAACCACAGTGCCCAGCCATGTTCTAATCCCTCCCATCCTCCCTGGGCTTCTGGCAGCAGGAGTGAAAAGAGAGGAGCAGAGCACTGCGACCGCTTGACAAAACTCATTTCCCGCTGGAAAGTCTTTCTCCACGTGCAGACATGCTCCCAGGTGCCTGGGGGCAAGGGGAAGGAAATTTCAGCCATACACGATTCCTGGAAGAGACCACAGGGCCCAGGCACAGTCTGAACCCTTCCCTCAACCCGGCGGTTTTGCTAGCAGGAGTTCAACCCAACGGTCACAGCCCGGAGACCCCTGGGGCAAACGCCTCCGACGATCAGGTGCTTGCTGTGGAACACCTATCCCAAGTGGGGGAATCCAGCTCAACAAAATGCCACACACCCAGGTGTAAGTAACAACATTGCCCAGGCTTGGTCTAAGCCCCTCACATCGTCCCTGTGCTTTGGGGAGCCAGAGGGACACCCGAGGCCCACGACCCTGAGACCCCTTTGCAAAAAGCCGGCTTCCCACGGAAACAGTTTTCCTGAGGTGCAGACCCTATCCCAAGTGGTTGTGGCAAGGTAAAGCAAATGCCCTCCACTTCTCTGGAAGAAACCACAGTGCCCAGCCATGTTCTAAGCCCTCCCATCCTCCCTGGCAGCAGGAGTGAAAAGAGAGGAGCAGAGCACTGGGACCCGTTTGACAAAACCCGGCTTCCCACGGGAAAGTCTTTCTCCACGTGCAGACATGCTCCAGGTGCCTGGGGCAAGGGGAAGGAAATGCCATACACTGACCTGGAAGAGACCACAGGCTCAGGCACAGTCTGAACTCCTTCCCCTCAACCCAGCGGTGTTTGGGGCAGGAGTTCAACCCCAAAATCAAGGGCCCGAGACCCTGGGGCAAAAACGGCTTCCGACGATCAATAGGTGCTTGCTGTGGAACACCTATCCCATGTGGGGGAAGACAGCTCAACAAAATGCCACACACCCAGGTGTAAGTAACAACATTGCCCAGGCTTGGTCTAAGCCCCTCACCTCGTCCCTGTGCTTTGGGGAGCCGGAGGGACAGCCGAGGCCCACGACCCTGAGACCCCTTTGCAAAAAGCCGGCTTCCCACGGAGACAGTTTTCCTGAGGTGCAGACCCTATCCCAAGTGGTTGTGGCAAGGTAAAGCAAATGCCCTCCACTTCTCTGGAAGAAACCACAGTGCCCAGCCATGTTCTAAGCCCTCCCATCCTCCCTGGGCTTCTGGCAGGAGTGAAAAGAGAGGAGCAGAGCACTGGGACCCGTTTGACAAAACCCGGCTACCCACGGGAAAGTCTTTCTCCACGTGCAGACATGTTCCCAGGTGCCTGTGGCAAGGGGAAGGAAATGCCATACACTGACCTGGAAGAGACCACAGGGCCCAGGCACAGTCTGAACCCTTCCCTCAGCCCGGCGGTTTTGCTAGCAGGAGTTCAACCCCAACGAACACAGCCCGGAGACCCCTGGGGCAAAAACGGCTTCCGACGATCAATAGGTGCTTGCTGTGGAACACCTATCCCATGTGGGGGAAGACAGCTCAACAAAATGCCACACACCCAGGTGTGGGCAATGGGACAGCCCAGGCTTGGTCTAAGCCCCCTCAATCACCTCATTCCTGTGCTTTGGGAACCTCCGGAGGGACAGCCGAGGCCCACGACCCTGAGACCCTCAGGCCGGCTTCCCACGGAGACAGTTTTCCTGAGGTGCAGACCCTATCCCAAGTGGTTGTGGCAAGGTAAAGCAAATGCCCTCCACTTCTCTGGAAGAAACCACAGTGCCCAGCCATGTTCTAAGCCCTCCCATCCTCCCTGGGCTTCTGGCAGCAGGAGTGAAAAGAGAGGAGCAGAGCACTGGGACCCGTTTTGACAAAAACCCTCGCCACTCCAGACGGGAAAGTCTTTTCTCCACGTGCAGACATGCTCCCAGGTGCCTGTGGCAAGGGGAAGGAAATGCCACTGACCTTGGAAGAGACCACAGGCCTGGGTGGCACAGTCTGAACCTCTTCCTCAGCTCCGGCGGTTTTGCTAGCAGGAGTTCAACCCCAACGAACACAGCCCGGAGACCCCTGGGGCAAAAACGGCTTCCGACGATCAATAGGTGCTTGCTGTGGAACACCTATCCCAAGTGGGGAAGCCAGCTCAACAAAATGCCACACACCCAGGTGTAAGAAACAACATTGCCCAGGCTTGGTCTAAGCCCCTCACCTCGTCCCTGTGCTTTGGGGAACCGGAGGGACAGCCGAGGCCCACGACCCTGAGACCCTTTGCAAAAGCCGGCTCCCCACGGAAACAGTTTTCCTGAGGTGCAGACCCTATCCCAAGTGGTTGTGGCAAGGTAAAGCAAATGCCCTCCACTTCTCTGGAAGAAAACCACAGTGCCCAGCCATGTTCTAAGCCCCTCCCATCCTCCTGGGCTTCTGGCAGCAGTGAGGAAAAGAGAGGAGCATTAATCACAATCTGCTGACAAAAACCTGGCTTCCCGCGCGGGAAAGTCTTTCTTCTTTCTCCCTGCAGACATACCTCCCAGGTGCCTGGGGCAAGGGGAAGGAAATTGCCACACTGACCTGAAGAGACCACAGGCCTAGGCACAGTCTGAACCCTACCCTCAACCCGGCGGTTTTCCTAGCAGGAGTTCAACCCCAACGAACACAGCCCGGAGACCCCTGGGGCAAAACGTTTCCGACCTAACAATAGGTGGTGCTTGCTGTGGAACACCTATCAAAAGTGGGGTAGCCAGCTCAACAAAATGCCACACACCCAGGTGTAAGAAACAACATTGCCCAGGCATGGCTCCAAGCCCCCTCACCTCGTCCCTGTGCTTTGGGAGCCGGAGGCCGAGCACACGGCCCCGACCCCTTTGCAAAAAGCCAAGCCCCACGGAAACAGTTTTCCTGAGGCACACCCTATCCCAAGTGGTTGTGGCAAGGTAAAGCAAATGCCCTCCACTTCTCTGGAAGAAACCACAAAGTACCAGCCATGTTCTAGGCCCTCCCATCCTCCCTGGGCTTCTGGCAGCAGGAGTGAAAAGAGAGGAGCAGAGCACTGGGACCCGTTTGACAAAACCTGGCTTCCCGCGGGAAAGTCTTTCTCCACGTGCAGACATGCTCCCAGGTGCCTGGGGCAAGGGGAAGGAAATGCCATACACTGACCTGGAAGAGACCACAGGGCCCAGGCACAGTCTGAACCCTTCCCTCAACCCGGCGGTTTTGCTAGCAGGAGTTCAACCCCAACGAACACAGCCCGGAGACCTCTGGGGCAAAAACGGCTTCCACTCGAACAATAGGTGCTTGCCAGGAACACCTATCCCAAGTGGGGTAGCCAGCTCAACAAAATGCCACACACGCAGGTGTAAGAAACAACATACCGGCTCGGCCCAGTGCTGACTGAGGATGGTGATGTTCAGAACAAAGCATCTGCTGAGTTAGCCTTTAGTCATCTCCTGCTGTCCTCTGAAGCCTATATGTTTGAATTTTTGTCTACTCACTGAAGACTTAGGGAAATGGGAAGTTATTTCGCACAAATATGCCCATTTCTCCTTGTACTTTGGAACATTAAAAGTCACCAGTGAGATAGTAAAAATGGTGCTTTGAAAGACCTGAGGGGCAAGAGGACATAGGCGG
>NW_024424786.1:42967629-42981919 GCF_017311325.1 Ursus maritimus
TTTTGCTGTGAGCTCCCCCTGTGTCTCACTGTTCACGGTGGGATTACACCCTTGAAGGGTTTTTCTGTGCATTTCCATATAATGCTTTTACAGAAATGAAAACCTATTACCTGTGCTTTTCCCGCAACAAACTGTATGTCTTCTTCCATTGTGCTCACCTGACACCTGCAGGGCCCCTGTGTCCTGGCCCTGGCTGTCACCACTGATGGGGGCTCCTCATGTGGACGGCCCCCAGGGCTGATATGAACCCCTTTAAATATGGTTGTGAGGGGCGCCTGGGTGGCGCAGTCGTTAAGCGTCTGCCTTCAGCTCAGGGCGTGATCCCAGCGTTCTGGGATCGAGCCCCACATCAGGCTTCTCCACTAGGAGCCTGTTTCTTCCTCTTTCATTCCCCCTGCTTGTGTTTCCTCTCTCACTGGCTGTCTCTCTCTGTCAAATAACTAAATAAATAAAATCTTTAAAAAAATATATGGTTGTGAGCTAGGCTTCAGTAGTCTTTTCTGTTTGGAAGATGCCATCTTATGAAGTCGAGGCACTTGCCCCGGCCATCCAGCTGTGCCTGGCAGAACAGGGACTCTTGCCCCGGGCAGTTGCAAGGCATTGTCCGTCACCACCATGCTCTCCTCCACCCAGAGAGTACAATCGTGAGGCTCTCACCTGCTCCCGGCGTGGTGCTGAGTTCTTCAGGGAAGGGCGCCAAGGTTCTGGTGCGTGGTTCTGATGCCTGGAGGCAGCTCCACGTGGCCCAGGCCCTGGAGCTGCTCCTGCTCCGTCCCTGCTCCCGGCTCTGCACGGTTGCTCTGAGTTCTCCTTAGCTGGTCCCCACCCCGATCTCATAGGTGTCCTGTCCCTGGGTTGCCCCAAGCACCTTCACTCTGCTCCCTTTGAGATGCTGGAAGGGGAGCTTGAGGCATAAGTACAGGAAGGCCACGCCCCATCCACGGGGAGGCCTGCAGACAAGCTGGCTAGGGGCTAATGGGCCTGGCTGGATGTAGCCTCTCTGGCTGCCCATTCAGGGTGGGGGATGCCTTTCAGGGAAATGAGAATAAGGCTGGGGCCCTGAGGAGGTGTGGGGGTGTTCACACCTCTCCTGTGCCATCCTGGCAATGCCTCCCTTCCTGAAGGCCTTTGGGGACAGCCAAGGAGACCTCAGAGCATTAGCAGGCCCCATCATCTTGGAGTTAATGTTGGCCTGTGCATAGAAATGGGGCTCTTGTGAGTTGGGAGAGGCCATTATATCCACCCAGCCCTGTGCATGGAGAGACGCTCTGGCTAATGGACCTGCCAAGGGCTCTGCATGCTGAGAGGTGGAAAGGAAGGAGCACGGACTTGGAGTCCAGGATCCCATTTCAAGTCTGAGTTTTGCCATTTATTAGCTCAGGAACTATGTGGCTTAGGTGACCCCTCTGAGCATCCAAGTGTTCACTGAAATTCATGGAATCCCTTCTGGCCTCTCTCAGTAACTTGCGTATACTACCCAACGCAAGGGGGGGGGATCATTTTGGCCTTGATTGGTGACCTTTCCCCACATTGGCTGTACACACTTTCCTGCCTGGTAAGTGAAGAATCACCCTAAAACCGCGTCCCCTCCAGGACAGATGGAGGCTGACCTCATACTGTTGCAGCGTGGTGTGCCCACTGGGCTTGGTGGCTTTTCTGGGGCCTGCACACGTTGGCTGGGGTCTGGCGCTGTGGTGCTAACCCTCGCTGCCACGCCCTGGAGAGGAGAGCTCAGTGTCGGAGACTTCGGGCCTCAGCTTTGCAAGGAAATGTGAGTGAGGAGAGGAGAGGCACAGAGCTCCTCTGCTGAAAGTGTCTCCAATGCCCTATGTCAGTAACAGGTGACTTAGCAGAAAGGCTCCATTGTGCTCATGGATGTCAAGGGGACACGGACCATCCCCATTTTACAGGAACAGCTCTGACTGTCCCAGGCTCTCATTCTGGGCTTGCTGAGCTGGGAGGTGGTGGACGGCTTACCTCCAGGAGGTAACACGGAGCCTGAGAAGGGGCAGGACACAGACCTGGGCTCAGGCCCAGAGACACAGACAAGCGACGCAGGAAGGCACGAGCTTCCAGAAGTAGGAATTCTCACATTCGCGTATCTTCTGTGCCTAGTATGGGGCCCGGCAGGTCCAGATGCTCACATTTCCTGACTAATCACAGTTGATTGACAGTCTCTGGATCCAGGGGCCCAGATCCAGCGTTCCCGGACCCCTTCCACACGTGGACTTCTCGGTGACACGAGCCAGCCCTGTTACAGTGTGACTTCGTGCGTGCGTGTGTGTGAGTTCGTTATGTGCGTGCTGTGTTAGTGCTTGTGGGTGCGTGTGTTCCTGCGTGCGAGCGTTTGTTAGTGTGCATTTGTTGGTTGGTCACGTGCGCACGTGAGATCGTGCACGTCCGTGCGTGAGTTCCTGCGTGCGCCTGCGTGGTACGTGCATGAGTTTTGCGCGTGCGCGCTTCCGTGGGGATTCCGCCACCTGCAGCCCGGAAGCCTAACCACAGGGGCGCCTGGTCCCCGGAAGAGATGAGTAGTGAACGTTGCGCGCACGCGTGTGCCTGCTGGGCCTCTGTGGGGACTCCACGAGGACCGGCCAACTCCACGAGGACCGGCCGACCCCACGAGGACCGGCCAACTCCACGAGGACCGGCCAACTCCACGAGGACCGGCCAACTCCACGAGGACCGGCCAACTCCACGAGGACCGGCCAACTCCACGAGGACCGGCCAACTCCACGAGGACCGGCCAACTCCACGAGGACCGGCCAACTCCACGAGGACCGGCCAACTCCACGAGGACCGGCCAACTCCACGAGGACCGGCCAACTCCACGAGGACCGGCCAACTCCACGAGGACCGGCCAACTCCACGAGGACCGGCCAACTCCACGAGGACCGGCCAACTCCACGAGGACCGGCCAACTCCACGAGGACCGGCCAACTCCACGAGGACCGGCCAACTCCACGAGGACCGGCCAACTCCACGAGGACCGGCCAACTCCACGAGGACCGGCCAACTCCACGAGGACCGGCCAACTCCACGAGGACCGGCCAACTCCACGAGGACCGGCCAACTCCACGAGGACCGGCCAACTCCACGAGGACCGGCCAACTCCACGAGGACCGGCCAACTCCACGAGGACCGGCCAACTCCACGAGGACCGGCCAACTCCACGAGGACCGGCCAACTCCACGAGGACCGGCCAACTCCACGAGGACCGGCCAACTCCACGAGGACCGGCCAACTCCACGAGGACCGGCCAACTCCACGAGGACCGGCCAACTCCACGAGGACCGGCCAACTCCACGAGGACCGGCCAACTCCACGAGGACCGGCCAACTCCACGAGGACCGGCCAACTCCACGAGGACCGGCCAACTCCACGAGGACCGGCCAACTCCACGAGGACCGGCCAACTCCACGAGGACCGGCCAACTCCACGAGGACCGGCCAACTCCACGAGGACCGGCCAACTCCACGAGGACCGGCCAACTCCACGATTCTTGTGGGGGGAGTGATGGATTCTTCTTTGGGGGAGGACGCAGACATTCCACGTACTGGTTTGGTGAGGACGTGAGCATACCTACATGTGTCTCAGATTGTCCACTGTACCTTAAACGGGTTCACTGCATTGTACCTAAATCAGACCACGATTAAGTCAATCACAAAGTTGTGTTTTTTGTTTTGTTTTGTTTTGTTTTGTTTTTGTTTTTTTAAATCTGCCCGAGTAGGTGAGTCTTCTGCCAAATTGCCTGGAAACTTGGTGCTGGCATTCTGACTCACTGGAGCAGAGTTTTCCATGAGCTTTCATTCTGTTAACTGTGTCCTGTTGTTGTCTGCAGCCCCCACTGGCTTCAGATACAGGATTTCCGTGCTCGGATTCGGAGTTGCCCCGATTTGGTGGTGAGGGGTGGGAGGTTATTTCTGCGATGATTTTTCATAGCTCCCCGGTCTTTTCACCCCCATGTTTAAGGACACATTTCCTTGGTCTGGGCTGGGCTTCTTCCCGTCTTGGGAGAGGCTGGACCATAAATGGACCCATCCCTTCGTCCCACCTTCTAGATGGATCCCGTGGCTCCTGGGAAAGATGGAGCGTCTTGGTGGAGGATTCTAGATTGAGAAGTGCATGTGCAAAAGAGGTCAGCTTTCAGATTTTTGGCTCCAAGTAGCAAACTCAATTATCTCACAACCACAGCTGGCAGGGAATTTGGAGAAAGTGAGGCTGATGCCAGAGAGGCATTCCAATTGGTCTTACTAAGACAGGACATGGAGACAGGAAGAGACCTCAGCTCTCAGGCCGTGTGCTGTGCTGTCTACTGAACCCGCATACTCTGCCCATCCCCACCTGCCTCAGCTGCCGTCAGCCCGAGCCTGGCCTGTACCCTACTTCGGTCTCAGGTGATGAACTGTGGGCTCTGAGAAGGCCGGTCTGGATTGTCCTTGGGCTGTGATGGGCCTGTCCTGTATAATCCACGTGGTGCGGGCGGCCACCAGAGTGTTTGGACCGAACTGCGGTTCCTCACTGGGCTGGAACAGGCTGTCCCTGGGAGCCCAGCTGCACAGATTTAATGAGCTTTGCAGGTGGAGCTTTTAGCCCAGGGCCCACTGCACGCAGTAGGTCCTCTGCAAATAGCAGTCAGTGCCTTAGTCCCAGGGGCTTGGGTTTGGTTCCTTCTTCCTCCCTCCTTCCTGTCAGTGCCTTAGTCCCAGGGGCTTGGGTTTGGTTCCTTCTTCCTCCCTCCTTCCTGTCCACCTCCTCCCTCCCGGCCTCCTAGGCCCTGCCCCGTGCCTGACCAGGTATTTAGGACAGCTCCCAAGCCCTGTGCTGGGTCTGTGAGAAAACCCAGGCCCATGGCTTATGGGTGGCAGCCCCCTGTCTCCCTGAGGCTTGCTCTTGACTTTCCACATTTGACCCTGTTTGTCCTTTGCGTCATCTAGGATTGTGCTTGTCCAGACAGCCATGGTGGGAGACACAGAAAGCAGGGCCCCGCAGCCCATCCCGGCCCCTTTTCCCTGCTCGGCCTCCATATCGGGTAGTAGTAGCTAGTCGCGCCTAGGAGTAACTGGAGCCGCAGTGAGACAAGCGTTCGTTCCTTGTGTGGCCACCTAGGAGCTCCTTGGTAGGGATGGTGATACCCACTCCCTGAATTCGGCTGACCCACAGTGGTCAGGGGAGGGAGGCCAGATCCCTTGCTCCAGACAGTTCCGGGGGAGACACCTGCGATGCTCCGGGCTGTCTACTTCCTGCTTTTTCTAGACACCCAAAAGGAAGGAAGCTGGGGGTGGGTCCATCTGAGCTGTCTTTGGTGGGGGACAGCAGAGGCATCTTCCCCCCCCACCCCGCATCCAGCTCCCTGACCCCTTTAATAATTCAATACTGAAGGATGAGGTGGAGAGTGGTCCCCAGGGGAGACGCCAGTGGTTGTCCCCATAGGCAGAAGGGAAAGGAGACACTAGCGAGGTCAGAGGAGCAGCCAGGGTCACCTGAGGATGAGTGAGTGGCCAAGTGCAGTGTCGAAGCCGGGCCTATGGTGTGTTCCTAAGCCCTGTATGACCCTGCCTCCCACTTTGTGTCCTCCCCCATGCTGCTGGCTATAGTGTCCTGTCCTTGGGCTACAGTGTCCGGTCGCCCAGGAACTCAGCCCCTGCCCGTTGCTGCAACCCTGGGCAGGGCCGGCTTGGGGAGTGGTCTCCTGATGCTCCTGGAAGTCCTCTCACTGAGATCAGGATCCTTGTCTTCCCAGAAGTAGGAAAAGGGGTGCGAGGTACAAACGTGCACATAGTTGGGAGGTGCAGGGAGGCAGGCCTGCCTCGAGCACCAGCTCCATCGGCTCCTGTCCGTGGACAGTTCTATGGGTGGGTGGAAGAGGCAGAATCATGACCCCTAGAGATGTCCTCATCTGTTAGAATCATGTCCCCCAAAATAATATATGTATTGGGGTCCTAATGCCTAGGTCCTCCGAATGGGAGCTTATTTAGAAATAGGGTTTTTGTAGATGTGAGCAAGTGAAGATGAGGTCAGGAGGGTGGGCCCTGATCCAGTGCGATCGTTGTCCTTATAAAAATGGGAGGTTTGGACCCACACTCCCACCAGAGGAAGAGGACGTGATACGTCTACAAGCTCAGGAACACAGAAGATCACAGTCAGACCCCAGAAGCTGCCAGAGGCCTGGGCGGCTCTCTCCTATTGCCCGGCCAGGAGCATGGTCCTGCTGACCCGCCCGCTTCTGACTCCTGCCTCCAGAACGGCGAGGCAATACCTTTCAGCTTTTTAAGCCACCAGGTTTCTGTACTTTGTTATGGCGGCCCTAGGAAGCTCATACAGTGTCCTGGGTTGCAGATCCCGTGACTATGTACTCTTACATGGCAGGAGGGACTTTGCAGGGCCTAGTAAATTGAGACCTAGGGGGTGGGGGATGATCCAGGTGCACCCTAACTGGAATCACAGGGATCCTTATGAGAGGGAAGCAAGAGGGTCAGAGGCAGGGAGGGAGATAGCGGGCACAGAGCAGAGGTCAGAATGACACAGCGCCCCCAGCCAGGGAATGAATGGGGGCACCTTAAGAAGCTAGAAAAGACAAGGAAGTGAACACTCCCCTAGAGCCTCCCCCAGGAACTCAGCCTTTGATTGTAGCCCTGAAGACCTGTTTCCCACTTGTGACCTCCAGAGCCATAAAATAATAGATTTGCGTTGATTTAAGCCACTGAGTTTGTGGTCATATGTTACAGGAGCCACAGAAAACTAATAGCATTCAAAATCCTGATATCACTGGCCTGTCAGTGATTGAGATCCTTGAAGTTGTGTGGGTAGGAATTCTCCTGATCCTGGTCCACAGCTGCAGAAGGGACAGGAATGGGAGAGTGGGGAGCATGCTGACACCAGGTGGCAGTAAGGGGGGGGTGGTGAGCATTGAAGAGAACATGTGTGGAGAAGGAAGAGCTGGGACTTCAGGTAATGCTCCAGGTCACCCCAGTCACTGGGGGACATCTGTTTCTTATTTCTGCTCAGCATGAATTCCCTCTTCCTCTGAGAAGACCACCTGACTTTCTCCTTCTCTCTGTGTTTCAGGTAGATTCATGAGTTCACATGTAACACTATCTGCCCTCAGCTGTGACCTGGGGATGGGACAGGCCAGGTGAGCCCTGTCAGGGAAATAGAAATCAGGTCCCAAGGGTGCTCACCAGTTCATAACTACAGCAGTAGCGGATTTTATTATTGAGGAAACACCACTACCACCACCACCACAGAATCCAGAAAGTGGGCAAGTGTCCCCGAGTATCCCCAGGGCTAGTGTGAATTTCCAGCTCTGTTTATATGGAGCTCAAGCTGAGACCATTACCCATCACCCTACTTTGAGCAAACATTTGGCACCTCTTGCACTCGTGTGAGTGGTGCCATTGGATTTG
This sequence comes from Ursus maritimus, assembly GCF_017311325.1. Lineage (NCBI taxonomy): Eukaryota > Metazoa > Chordata > Mammalia > Carnivora > Ursidae > Ursus > Ursus maritimus. The sequence continues at coordinate 42,975,036 of NW_024424786.1, forward strand.
CTGGGACGTCCTGACCCTTAATAGCTCTCTCTGTTCCTCCTGTGGTGGTGGGACCCTAGTTACATTCTTTGACATGCCCCAGCCGCCCCCCACCTCTCCACTGCACCCCACCCCCAAATACTGAAGGGGTCAGAGCTGGATGCAGGCTGGAAGCTGAGAGTTAGGGAGGGGATGGGCATCACAGTCTGTGGGTCAGCCCAAGGGCCACAACTTGGCTTTGATTTGAACCCAAGGAGTTGATGGAATGTGTGTACTCCATGAGGCAACCCCGCTTTTAAGGGAGTTGGTGGCCTGCCAGATCCCAGGCCTGGCTGGCCAGGATCCATGTGCTCTCACCAAGACGAGCCCCAGGTGTTTCTCAGTGGGGAATTCTGGCCGCACATCTGGCTCCATAGGAGTGTAATACTCTCCTGACTGGGAGAGTCAGCACATTCCATCCTTTCAGCTATGTGATTAGTTTGGGAAGAAGCGCATGACTCTAGTTCAGTAAGACTAGATCTAATTTATCCAAGAAGAGTCAGTTCCAGGAGTTTGATGGGGAACACTGGAGAAAGCCCTCTCTTTGTGGGGTGCAGAAGAGGCAGAATGGAAGTCTGAGAAGTGAGACCCACTTTGTCGGCCAAGGGGAGAGCTGGCAGAGGGGAAAGTTCAGAGTCAATGTCAAGGTCCCGATGACACCCAGATCCACTGTGCCTGAAGCCATGATATTTTTTCAAGTTTTTAGTTACAAGAGCCACTGACTTCCTTTTCTCTTTGATGCAGTTTGACTTCAGTTTTGTTCAGGCAGCCTCAAGCATCTTTACTTATGCAGATTCTGGAATGACAAGAGTAAGAGCCTGGAGGAAGGAGTCCAAGATGGTGGAGGAGTAGGAGATCTTAATTTCTGCTGGTTCCAGGAATTCAGCTAGATAGCTATCCAGTCATTCTGAACACCTGTGAACTCAACCAGAGGACAAAGAAAAAAACAGCTGCAACTCTACCAGTAGAACGCTGAGTACTTTCTGCAAGGTAGGAAGTGCAGAGAAGTAAATCCAAGGCGATGTGTGGGAAGAAGGACCGCGGGCGGGAGAGCCTCTGTCAGCTGGTACTGGCAAGTGATAGAGCTGCGGAGCATAAAACAGGGACATTTAGAGTCTGCTCCTGCCTGAAAGGGAGGGAACCTTAGGTGGGACAGGGGCACAGGGTCCGAGAGTGCGCAGGAAGACCGGGGGTGCTTGAGTGCAGCAGGGCTTCCGGACATCGGAGTGGGGAAGCCGGCCTCAGAGAGTGAGCCGAGGAGTGGGCTCTCAGCTCGGGGTTGCCGTAATCTGGGAGCCATGGCTCGGTGGGGCGACTGCCCTCTGAGCAGGGGGCCAACAAGTAGTAGAACTGGGGAGACCCCCTCCCTCCCCCGGGAGGAGTGGCACGGGAGCACATCACAGGAGTCTGCGGGGTTTGGTGACTCCAGTTGGGGTCACGTGCCTGAGATCGAAGTGCTCGGTCACAGGCCGGGTGAGCACGGAGTAAGGCCGGAGACCAGGGGGACAGGAGGGATGCACTGCTTTCCTCTGAGGGCTCACTGAGGAGTGGGGAACCGAGCTTTTGGCTCCATGTCCGAAGACTGGGAGGTGGCCGTTTTCTGTCTCATCCTCTAAAGTGGACGGAAAGCCTACTTAAAGTGAACAAAAGCTACAGTGAGTGAACCAGAGCGGATTACTTAGCCTGGCTGCTGGGAAGGGCCTTGAAATTCCGCCTCGAACAAAGACACCTGAAAATCGAAGCAACAGCTCCCCCCTCCCCCCCTCGAATATCCAGTCTAGGCCAAATTTCCTCATCAATGAGAAGTGCAAAACTCCCTCACTAGGGGAATACAGCACATAGAACACATGGCTTTTTCCCCATGATGCTTTAGTCTTTCAACTTTTTTATTCTTTTTCTTTTTTTCTTAAAAATTTCTCTTCGTTCCTGTTTCAACGAATTTCTTATTTTATCAACTCTTTAAAATCTTTTTTAATTTTCATTTTTACAGTTACCTTCTATCCCTTCATTGTACTTAATCTTATTTTTTGTATATATGCAACTTTTTTTCTTTACAATTTTGGGATGCAGTTTTTTCTAACAGACCAAAATATACCCCAAATCTGGTGTATGGTTCTAGTCTCCGTTCTGATCATATTCTCTCTCTGTCTTTATTTTCTTCTTCCTTTTTTTTTGTTTTTTTGTTTCGTTAAAGTATTTTTCAATTTTCATTTATAGTTACATTCTATCCTTTCAATGTATTTAATTTTATTTTGTACATACATGAGTTTTTCCTTCTTTACAATTTTGGGCTCTAGTTTTTTAAAAAACAGACCAAAATACACCCAAAATCGAGTGTGTTGCTCTATTCTACTCACCTGTCTGATTATATTCTTTTTTTTTCTCCTTTTTTTCTTTTTTTCCCTTTTTTTTCCTCCCCCGCCCTCCCCCGTTTTTGGGTCTCTTCTGATTTGTTTAGTGTATATTTCTCTGGGGTCATTGTTGCCGTTTTAGTATTTTGTTCTCTTGTTCATCTATTCTTCTCTGTACAGAATGACAAGATGGAAAAACTCACCTCAAAAAAGAGAACGAGAGGTAGTACTGACTGCCAGGGACCTAATCAGTATGGACATAGGTAGGATGTCAGAACTAGAGTTCAGAATAATGATTATAAGGATACTAGCTGGGCTTGAAAAAAGCATAGAAGACACTAGAGAATCCCTTTCTGCAGAAATAAAAGAACTAAAATCTAACCAAGTTGAAATAAATAAAGCTATTAATGAGATGCAATAAAAAAATGGAGGTTCTAACTGCTAGGATAAAAGAGGCAGAAGAGAGAATTAGTGATACAGAAGACCAAATGATGGAGAATAAAGAAGTTGAGAAAAAGGGAGGTAAACAACTACTGGATCACGAAGGGAGTATTCAAGACATAAGTGATACCATAAAACAGAACAATATTAGAGTAATTGGAATTCCAGAAGAAGAGGAAAGAGAGAGAAGGGCAGAAGGTATATTGGAGCAAATTATAGCAGAGAACTTCCCTAATCTGGGGAAGGAGACAGGCATCAAAATCCAGGAGGCACAGAGAACCCACCTCAAAATCAGTAAAAATAGGTCAACACCCCGACAGATACTAGTGAAACTTACAAATCTCAGAGACAAAGAGAAAATCCTGATAGCAGCTCAGGACAAGAGGTCTGTAACCTACAAGGGTACAAATATTAGATTGGCAGCAGACCTATCCACAGAGACCTGGCAGGCCATAAAGGACTGGCATGATATATTCAAGGTGTTAAACGAGAAAAATGTGCAGCCAAGAATACTTTATCCAGATAGGATGTCATTCAAAATAGAAGGAGTGATAAGCTTCCAGGACTAGCAGAAACTAAAAGAATTTGTGATCAGTAAATCAGCCCTTCAAGAAATATTAAAAGGAGTCCTCTAAGCAAAGGAGAGCCCCAAAGTAACATAGACCAGAGAGGAACAGAGACAATATAGAGTAACAGTCACTTTACAGGCAATATAATGGCACTAAATTTCTGCCTTTCAGTAGTTATTCTGAATGTAAATGGGCTAAAGTCCCCAATCAAAAGACACAGGGTATCAGATTGGATAAAAGAGCAAGACCTAATGCTAGGCTGTCTGCAGGAGACTCATTTTGACCCAAAGATACCTCCAGATTGAAAGTGAGGGGGTAGAAAACCATTTATTATACTAATGGACATCAAAAGAAAGCTGGGATGGTAATCCTTCTATCAGACAAATTAGATTTGAAACCAAAGACTGTGGTAAGAGATGTAGAGGGACACTATATGATACTTAAAGGGTCTATCCAACAAGATCTAACAGTTGTAAATATTTATCCCCCTAACATGGGAGCAGCAAATTATATAAGCCAGTTAATAACAAAATCAAAGAAACACATAGAAAATAATGTAATGATACTAGGGGACTTTAACAACCCCCTCCCTGCAATGGACAGATCATCTAAACAGAAGGTTAACAAGGAAATAAGGGCTTTGAATGACACACAGGACCAGATGGACTTAACAGATATATTCAGAACATTCCATTCTAAAGCAACAGAATACATATTCCTCTCTAGTGCACAGGGAACATTCTCCAGAATGGATCACATCCTGGGTCACAAATCAGGTCTCAAGCGGTACCAAAAGATTGCAATGATTCCCTGCACATTTTCGGACAACAATCCTTTGAAACAGGAATGCAATCACAAGAGGAAATTTGGAAAGAATTCACATATGTGGAGGCTAAAGAGCATCCTACTAAAGATCGAATGGGCCAACCAGGAAATTAAAGAAGAATTTTAAAAATTCATGGAATCAAATGAAAATGAAAAGACAACTGTGCAAAATCTTTGGGATGCAGCAAAGGTGGTCTTAAGAGGGAAGTATATAGCACTACAAGCCTTTTTCAAGAAATAAGAAAGGTCTCAAATACACAACCTAAACCTACACCTAAAGGAGCTGGAGAAAGAAGAGCAAATAAAGACTAAACCCAGCAGGAAAAGAGAAGCAAAGATTAGAGCAGAAATCAATGAAATAGAAACCAAAAGAAGAGTAGAACAGATCAAAGAAACTAAGAGCTGGTTCTTTGAGAGAAGGAATAAGATTGATAAACCTCTGGCCAGACTTATCAAAAAGGAAAGAGAAAGGACCCAAATAAATAAAATCATGAATGAAAGAGGAGAGAACATAACCAACACTGAGGAAATACAATTATAAGAACATATGATGAGCAACTATATGCCAACAAATTAGGCAATCTTTAAGAAATGAACAGACCCATAAACAGCAAGGAACATGAAGCAGTGATTAAAAATTTCCCAACAAACCAGAGCCCAGGTTAAGACGACTTGCCAGGGGAATTTGACCAAACATTTAAAGGGGAATTAATACCTATTCTTCTGAAGCTGTTTCAAAAAAATCAAAATGGAAGGAAAACTTCTAAATTCTTTCTATGAGGCCAGCATTACCTTGATCCTAAAACCAGAGTAAGACCATACCAAAAGGGAGAGTTACAGACCAACGTCGATGCCAAAATTCTCACCAAAATACTAGCCGATAGGATCCAATAGTAAATTAAAAAGATTATTCAACACGACCAAGTAGGATTTATTCCTGCGCTGCAAGGTTGGTTCAACACCTGCAAATCAAACAATATGATACACTACATAAATAAAAGAAAGAATGAGAACCACGGGATCCTCTCAGTGGATGCAGAAAAAGCATTTGACAAAGTATAACATCTTTTCCTGATTAAAACTCTTCACAGTGTAGGATAGAGGGTCCTTACCTCAATATCCTAAAAGCCATCTGTGAAGAGCCCAAAGCGAGTACCATTCTGAACGGGGAAAAGCTCTGAGCTTTTCAGGGATGTCCACTATCACCACTGCAGTTTAAGATGGTACTAGAAGTCCTAGCCTCGGCCATCAGATGACAAAAAGAAATAAAAGGCATCTGAATCAGCAAAGTGGAAGTCAAACGCTCACTCCTTACAGATGACATGATGCTCTATGTGGAAAACCCAAGACTCCACCCCAAAATTGTTCGAACTCATAAAAGTATTCAGTAAAGTGGCAGAATATAAAATCAATGCACAGAAATCAGTTGCATGTTTATAAACCAACAATGGGACAGAAGAAGGAGAAGTTAAGGAGTCGATCCATTTAGAATTGCACCCAAAACCGTAAGATACCTAGGAAGAAACCTAACCAAAGAGGCAAAGGATGTGTACTCAGAAGGCTAGAGAACACTCATGAAAGAATTTGAGGGAGATGCAAAGAAATGGAAAACAGTTCCATGCTCACGGATTGGAAGAACAAATATTGTTAAAATGTCTATGCTACCTAGAGCAATCTACACATTCAATGCGATCCCTATCAAAATACCATCAACTTTTTTTCACAGAGCTGGAACAAAGAATCCTCAAATTTGTATGGAACCAGAAAAGACCCCGAATAGCCAAAGGAATGCTGAAAACCCAAACAGGTGGCATCACAATTCTGGACTTCAAGCGCTATTAGAAAGCTGTCATCATCAAGACAGCATGGTACTGGCACAAAAACAGACACATAGATCAGTGGAACAGAATAGAGAACCCAGAAATGGACCCTCAACTCCATGGTCAACTACTCTTCAACGAAGCAGGAGAGAATAGCCTATGGAAAAAATAGACATCTCTTCAGCAAATGGTGTTGGGAAAATTTGACGGCCACATGCAGAAGAATGAAACTGGACCATTTCCTTACACTATACACAAAAACAGACTCAAAATGGATGAAAGACCAAAATGTGAGGCACGAATCCATCAAAATCCTAGAGGAGAACACAGGCAGCAACCTCTTTGACTTCGGCCACAGCGACTTCTTGGTAGACACGTCCGCAAAGACAAGGGAAACAAAGGCAAATGTGAAGTATTGGGACTTCATCAAGACAAAAAGGTTTTGCACAGCAAAGGAAACGGTCGACAAAACCAAAAGACAACCGTCAGAATGGGAGACAATTATAGCCAATGATATATCAGGTAAAGGGCTAGTATCCAAGATCTATAAAGAACTTATCAAACTCAACACCCAAAGAACAAATAATCCAATCAAGAAATGGGCAGCAGATGTGAACAGACTTTCTCCAAAGGAGACATTCAAATGGCAACAGACACGTGAAAAAATGCTCAACCGTCACTTGGTATCCGGCAAATACAAATCAAAACCACAATGAGCTACCACCTCACTCCGATGACAATGGCTGAAATTAACAAGTCGGGAAACAGCAGATGTTGGCGAGGATGCGGAGAAAGGGGAGCCCTCCTACACTCTCGGTGGGAATGCAAGCTGCTGCAGCCACTCTGGGGAATAGTATGAA
>NW_024424786.1:42985034-43009650 GCF_017311325.1 Ursus maritimus
AATGTGCAGCGTCTTGTGAGCACTGCCTGGCTCAAGGTGTTCGTTGAATGAACAACAGACCAATGAAGTGTGAGTTCAACAGGTGTCCTCATACAGCAGACTGCAGAAGAGCATTGTGAATTTCATTTTTTTGTTCGTTTGTTTCCCCAAGTCAGTCTCAGCCCCAGGCTACCAAAAAGGAAAAAAAAAAAAAATTTCCACAGTGGCATTGAGTCCCTGAATTTCAGTCCTACTCTCAAAACAAGAGATTAGAGATTTGTCATTCTGTTGTCGTGAGGCACCCTGGGCTGTCGGGAGCAGCCCCTGCCCTGTGGTCCTGGGGCTCCTCCAGCTCCTCATGGATGTCTATGGCACTAGCCCTGTGGTCACCCCCCCGGGTCCTGCTGACCGTCCTGGAGTTGGGGAACTCCTCTGTCCTCCATCCAAGGACAGATTCCGTGGGGACCAAAGCTTATCAACAAGAGGGGGATGCTCCTTAAGGATCAGAACACAAAATCATAAACACAAAGTTAGATACACTGATGAATATTCATTTGGAACGGGACAAGAAATCGCAGCAATTTGTAGATTTTTAGAAGAGACAAATGCCACAATTAATGCAAAATACAGGAAAACATCTGCAATATTTTTTCTACCATTCTGGCTGCTCGCTCTTTGATACCATTTTCATATGTCAAGAGTTTTAATATTTACCATAAAGAGAACTGAGAAATAATGCCATCTTTTTTAGCAAGATTGATCACAAATTGTATTAATAGTTCAAAGTATTTCTTAGCTTCATATCCCATTTTTAAAAAAATTTTATTTATTTCAGAGAGAGAAAAAAAGAGAGCACTCACAAACAGCGGGGAGGGGCAGAGGGAAGGAAAAGCAGACTCCCTAGGGAGCAGGGCTTGATCCCAGAACCCTGGGATCGTGACCTGAGCTGAAGGCAGACGCTTAACCGACTGACCCACCCGGGGCCTCATGTCCAGTTTTCTTGTATAGCGATTAATCTGAAATAGTCTTCATATTGATGACGTTCCTTAACTTTTTTGTTGTCACTGGCCTTGCCGCTGTGTTGGCTTAGGATTTTAAACTACCTTCCGTGATGTCAAATGGGCACGAAATGTAAATATTTCCCAGTGTGTTACGGGATGTGTCCCTCTTCATTAACTGGGTTATCAGAAATCCAGCAGGCTCTTGATTTCTTCTGTTTGTTGCACGATGATCTCTTCCTCTTGATGAATTACTTCTGGTTAAATTCAGTTCTCATTTTCAAACCAATGGTTCCTAGCTCTGGACCCAGGAGACTGTGGGAAGAAAAGAGAGGTGAGGGGAGGAAGGCGTGCTGACGTATGTCCCAATTTTCCCTCGTTGGGCACTGGCCCCGGCGGGGAGAAGTGTTTCTAGCAAGTCGAGGAAAGGGCAATCCATCTGGGTACAGACGCTTGCTCCGTCAGCCACACGGGTCTCTGGGACAAAGCTGCCTCCAGGCTGCCCCTGCCTCCTGGGCACAGTCCCATCAAGGTCCGTTGTGCATCTCCAGTAGGCCAGGTAGGGGTCTCCTGGTTTCAGGGTGGCTTCCCAAGGAAAGTAAACAGACCTGCCATGGTTGCTGGGTATGGTGGTGCACGGCGACCCAAGGGTATGGGCCAGGGGTCAAGTGTTGTCCTGGGCTGCGTGGAGGACGAGGGAGTGTCATTGCTGAGGGCCATATAGCCAGTGAGAGTTTGGTCAGTGATGGACATAGATGGATGGACGAGGACAGCAGTCACGGAGGGGTCAGCAGGACACCTGCTGAAGGGCAGACCAGTGGCGCCCCCGCGGCAGTCAGCTGATGGCACCAGCACTTGCCCAAAGACCAGCATCAGGCCACAAGGTCACAGGAACCACACCCTGCCTCCTCCACAAAGATGTCCCTGGGGGGAGGCAAGGAGGCTGGGAGAAGGTGCTTTCCCATTCAAATGCAAGTAGGCTACCCTCCTGCAGGGACTGGGAAGAGAATCAGCTTTCCACAGGCCAAGGCCTCAAAGCCAAGGGGAGCCCTCTGACAAACAGGAGCAGAAAAACTGTATTTCGTCTTCCCAGCTGAGTCCCATTGTGAGAACCAGGACACACTGAACCCTGGGGAACTTTGGCATAGAAGAAAGGGACCCCCATAGATCGAGAGGTGAGTCTTTGGGGCTGTTAACAGCAGGCCAGACAGGCACCGGGCAGGGCGGGCCTGCAGATCCAAGGGGTGTCCCAGCTCTCAGGCCCCCAGGTCATTGGTGCCGGTGGAGGGTGTCTCCCTCCCCTCCCCCTCAGGCTCCTCCCTCAGCGCCCTGCGGAGCATGGCCCCCAGGGGCTCCCACAGGCTCCGGAGACCCTGGCTCCCCACAACGAAGTAGATGACGGGATTGGCACTACTGCTCAGAGCCGAGGAGAGGTACGCCACGTGGAGGGCTAGAGTCTTCTGCCTCTTGGGCAGGTCCAGCCAGTAGAGGAAGTACCAGCTGATGCCGAGGGGCAGCGCACAAATGAGGAACACCACGACGGAGGCCAGGACGACCACGTACAGCCTTGTGGGCCGCCGCCCCCACTGCCGTGAGCTCCTCCGCACACGCACGAAGAGGGTCACGCTGGACAGAACCATCACTGGGGTGAAGATCCCCATAATGAGGAAGCTGAAGACGGAGTCCACCATGAAACACTGACTTTCCATGCCGAGCCAGAACTCGCTGCAGAAGAGTGCGGCCACCACGCTCATCAGGAGGGACAGCGCCCAGAGCAGGGCACACACCACGGCTGACAGGTACTGGGGCTGGTGACACTTGTACCAGATGGGGAAGAGTACAGACAGGCAGCGCTGCGTGCTGATGGCTGTCAGCAGGCTCAGACTCGCGGTGTAGGCGAAGAACTTCACTCTCTGCATCACCTCGTAGGCCAGCATGGGCGTTTCTAGATAGAGCGTGACAGCCGTGCAGAGGAGGAAGAGGAAGTCAGCTACGGCCAGGTGGAGGACGTACGTGCAGAAGGGGGTCCTCTGCCCCCGGCAGCTCAGCAGCCAGATCACCAGGCCATTGCCCATCATGCCGCACACGCAGGTGAATGTGGCAAGGGAGCTCAGCACCTCAGCAGCTGTGCCTAGCTTGTCTACTGTGAAGCTGTTTGGGGCGGAAAACCGGTTCCAGCTATTATTACTCTCATTCATCCTGTGGAAGAGAGATGGACCAGTGTGACTTTTGGGGGACCCACCCCCTGACTTTCCTGCTTTAGGGGTCTGACCGGGGTTTTGTTTGCAAGAAACATGACCACCAGACTATACCAGTGCCCTGCTCCCCTGGTTCCCAGCCTGCTGACTCGGTCACCCCCACCATGACATACCTGATGTTCTAAGCGCCCTTTGTCAAGTTGAGAGGTTCTCTTGTGTTCTAAGTTAATTTTTTTTTAATTTTTTTAAAGTTTTTATTTATTTATTTGACAGAGAGAGAGACAGCAGCGAGACAGGGATCACAAGCAGGGGGAGTGGGAGAGGAAGAAGCAGGATTCCAGTGGAGGAGCCTGGTGTGGGGCTCAATCCCAGAACACCAGGAACACGCCCTGAGCCTAAGGCAGATGCTTAACGATTGAGCCACCCAGGTGCCCCCTAATTTTTTTTTTTTTAATCTTGAAGAAGTATTGACTGTCAGCAAAGGTTTTCTGTACATATATTCATTGCATCAATTCCCTGATACTGCTCAAATCCTGTGAATAAACTTTTTAGGATGGCACGGTGGGTGCAAATCGGTTTAACTCCATCCCTCACTTTACAGCCACGATGACCATCAGGCCATTTAAAACCAGATTAAACACGGGTGTGTGTTTCCATCTCCATCCCCATCCCAGCCCCCCCGCCAGCTGTACTACCCTGTCTAACTAGCCCTCTCTCCAAACAGGTGGCTTCTCAGAAGTGTTTTTAATTTACACAAATGTTGTGATTTAGAATTTATGCTATTTTTCTTCACTCAGCGTGTGGTTTTTCTTAAAGGATATTTGCAGGTGGCTGTATGGAAAAGTAGTTTGTTGGTCTTAATTTTACAATGTACATAAGTGGTTCTTCAGTCCCAGGATCGTAGAAATGCTGTGTCCAACATCCTCATGCCTGTCCTCACTGGACTCGGCTCAGGATTTTTCTGGGATGTTCCAGGAGTGGGATTGCTGGGTGCTAGGACATGTGCACGCTTAGCTCCACTAACCCTCATCTGCTTCCCTCCTGGATGGCTGTGTCAGGCCTCACTTCTGCTGTGGGACAGGAAGGGTCACGTTCCTCATTCCCTCACTGATGATTGCTGTCATGCACTCTCCTCACGTTGGCCAACCTCATGGTTGCAGAGTGGATTGTGCTGATGTTTGAACTTGCATTTCACTGATGACAGCGAGCTTGATATCAGTTCATTTACCCACAACCCCCAGGGCTCCCCTTCTTGGACCACCTGCTCACAGTGGCTGCCCCCTTTTCATGTCTCCTGTCTGTTCCTTCTTGGTTTGCTGGCGCCTGAATCCTTGCAGGTTTTAGACACTGCGGGTGTCATCTCTGCGAGCGCTTGTAAGTACGGTCACTTTCTGTGTTGTGAACTTGAGTGCACAGATATGCTCAACTTGCTATAATCAACTCCCACACATTTTCACCCTGAAATGTGGCTTTCGGATCATTCCACATCCCTGGGTGAAAAACATATCCCCTCTTATTTTCTTCTGTTACTTTTATACTTATTCCCTTCCAGAATTTGGTCTCGAGTCCAGCTAGAACTGTTTTTATGTGAGATAAAGACAGGATACAGCTTGCGTTTTCCTCCATATTATGAGCCATTTTTTCCCAAATTGTCTCCAAGATAGCCTGTCTTTTCCCTGTTGACTTATCAAGTTCCCATTTACATATGGGACTCTTAAAGCCCTCTGTTCTGGTTTCTCTGTTGCTACACGCTGTTTTCATGTGTGTGTGTGTTTAAAATATATATATGGCTTCATGTGAATCTGGTGTGGTGTGGCTGACAGCCACTCAGTACTTGTTCTGTGCTCCTTTCATGAAGTTTCATCCTTCAGGGAGACCACTAGGCTCTGCCTGGCTTTCCTCACCTCCGTGCCACTGTCCGGAGAGCACCTCCATGTGGAAAGCCGGGTGATCACTGGGCTCAAGTCTTCTATCTCCCTTCTCTCAGAGCTCACACTCCCAGGATGCCTCTTGCCCAATATCTGAACACAGTTGAGTCTTCTCTTTTCTTCAGTTTTCTGGTTGTTGACAGTGGGAGCGCTGGTCCAGTACCAGTTCCTCCCTTGTGGCTAGAGTCAGAAATGCCTCTAGTGTATTTTCCTCTTGATCATTACTGGTGTGGAGGAACACTGTTGATTCTTGTAGTTTTTCTTAATCATGAAATGTCCTGATTTATTTCACCATGCCTATTAGTTTCTCTGGACTATTTTGATTTCCTATGGTGCTATCCTCATGCCTCTAATTTCTTTTTCATGTCCTGTAGCACAGCCCAGCACATCTAGTAGTCTGCTGAACAGTGGTTGGAATCAGGCATGTTTATCTTCTCCCTAATGTTAAAGTTTCTCTATTGGATGTGATGGTTACCCTGCGTTCGTGGTATTATGTTTTATTAAGGTTAGAAAGTTCCCTTTCTGGTTGTCTGAGAGGTTTTTTTTAAAATATTTTATTTATTTATTTGTCGGAGAGAGAGACAGCCAGCGAGAAAGGGAACACAAGCAGGGGGAATGGGAGAGGAAGAAGCAGGCTTCCAGTGGAGCAGGGAGCCCGATACGGGGCTCGATCCCAGGACCCTGCTATCATGCCCCTAGCTGAAGGCAGAGGATTAAGGACTGAGCCACCAAGGCCCCCCTGAGAATTTTTATCATAAATGATGGAATTCATCACAATTTTTTTTCCTGCATCTACTTAATCACTTTCTCTTTTCCCCTCTGTTTGTTATTTACATGGTGGATATATAGTGGTAAGTTTGCTCTGGTCCTCACCCCCTCCCCCCGCCCCCGCCCGGGTGTCCTGATATTATTTAGAAAATTTTCACCCATGTTCATAAATGAAATCAGCACATGTTTTTCCCCTTTGGTACTACCCTTGTCTGTTTTTATTTCAAAGCTGTAAGATTACACTGGTTTCATAAAATGACTTGGAGAGATTGCCTTTTTTCTCTACCCTCTGGAACAATTTGTGGCACGTAATGGTTATCTTTCTTTGAAGATTTGGCAGAAGGTAAAACCATCTGGTCTGGTAATTTTTATATGATCGTTAGTGGACATGCATGGGTTTGTAAAGAGAGAGTTACAACTGCAATTTATTTAATGTTTTAGTTTTACTCAGAGTTTGACTCTACTCTTGAGTTAGAGCAGGGAATAATATTTTTCTAGAAAATTATTCATGCTTTGTGGTTTCACATTTATTGGTCAATACTCTAAATACTCTACATGCTATTCTCTTATAATTTTATTTTATATTTTTTAAAGATTTTATTTATTTATTCGACAGAGATAGAGACAGCCAGCGAGAGAGGGAACACAAGCAGGGGGAGTGGGAGAGGGAGAAGCAGGCTCATAGTGGAGGAGCCTGACGTGGGGCTCGATCCCGTAACACCGGGATCATGCCCTGAGCCGAAGGCAGACGCCCAACCGCTGTGCCACCCAGGCGCCCCTCTCTTATAATTTTTAAAACCCTAATTCAATCTGCCATTTTAAATTTGTGTGTTCAGTTCTTCTTTAAAAGATCAGTTTGCCAGAGGTTTGCTTTTTGGAGTACCCATTTTTTTTTTTTTTAATCATCTCTATTATAGTTTCTTGCTTCCAGTTTTCTTAAGTGGTGCTTTTACTTCTTCCACTTTCTTTGGATTTACCTTGTGATTGTTTTTTCAGCTTCTTGTGTTGAACACTTCGGCAACTGTCAAACGTTCTTTTTCTAACCGGTATTTGGGGCTGCAGATGTGCTCCTAAGTATTTCTTTAGATGTTTCATGACCTTTGGTTGTAGTGTCTTCATTGCTGTTCATGGCTAAATATTTTAAAATCGAAAACCACTCAAAATATTTAAAATTTAAATTTCAATAAATTAGAATAACATTTCATAACACACAGATATTTTTATCTGCCACAAATAAGTTTTGTCATTTTCTCTTCGGCTTCTTGAATCTTTGTTAAGTGGGTACAAATCCAAGAGGATCATGGTGTCCCGGTCAAGTGTCCCTTTTATGTCGTGGCTCTCTTCACTTTTATTTTATTTTTTTATCTTTATTTATTTGAGAGAGTGAGTGAGAGAGAGAGAGAGTGATAGAGCACAAGCTGCTGGGGGGAGAGGCAAACAGAGGGGAGACGCAGACTCCCCACTGAGCCCGGAGCCCAATCCGGGGCTGGATCCCAGGGCCCTGGGATCATGACCTGAGCCAAAGGCAGACACTTAACTGACTGAGCCACCCAGGGCCCCGGCCTCTTCACTTGCAGCACTTAGATTTGTCAGCAGGCGTCTGGTCCAGGTGCCAGGACCAGATTTCACTGGGGCGGGAGCAGGTGTGTGATGGGGCTCGTGGCTTGGAGAGTTGGCATCACGCAGGTATTTGTAAATTCCGGCTCTACCTGTGGACGCTGCAAATCTGGGGCTGCACTTAGTGAAGTCGATGCCCGACTCTGCTCACACACCCTCCCCCCAGAGTCTCAGACGGGGAGAAGCTCCTGTGGCATTCTGTGCAGGAAGCTGCTTCTCTAAGCGGCGGGGACCTCCTGGGCTCTGGGCTCGGGGAGCTCCCTCTGCTCACGCTCCAACTCCAAGGTACTTTCTAGCCCCACAGCCCTTCCGCACCCCAGCCCCACCTAAGACCTGGCCCCTGGGGCCTGTACCCATCTGACGTTCTCTGGGCCATCGGCCGTGCTCTAGTTGCAGGTTCATTTGCAGCACCCGGAGATTTCCCTCCCCACCTCTCCTGGGCCGGGTGGGGGGGATTATGTTTCATGCCGCATTTCTGCGTCCACAGTGGGACTGTCATATGTTCAGGTGGGGATCTGATCCAAGCAGGGTGACATCATTGGGTGGGGCAGGGGATTATAGTTTCCTGTAACAGAGCTCCCTTGAAAGGGTAGGAGCTCACACAAAGTTTGAGCAGAAGCCCGTGGGTGGTTTCAGCAGAAGTTTGGCTTTTCAGGGGTCAGAGAACAGCCCTTTGGCTTTTGGAACCCTCTTCATGTCTCATTTTCAAGGAAAAATGTGCAGCGTCTTGTGAGCACTGCCTGGCTCAAGGAATGTTCAGCATTGAATGAACAACAGACCAATGAAGTGTGAGTTCAACAGGTATTCCTCATACAGCAGACTGCAGAAGACATTGTGAATTTCATCTTTTTGTTCGTTTGTTTCCTAAGTCAGTCCTTTCAATAGCCCCAGGCTACCAAAAGGAAAAAAAAAAATTTCCACAGTGGCATGAGTCCCTGAATTTCAGTCCTACTCTCAAAACAAGAGATTAGAGATTTGATTGTCATTCTGTTGTCGTGAGGCACCCTGGGCTGTCGGGGAGCAGCCCCTGCCCTGTGGTCCTGGGGCTCCTCCAGTCCTCGTGGATGTCTATGGCACTAGCCCTGTGGTCACCCCGGGTCCTGCTGACCGTCCTGAGTTGGGAACCCTCTGTCCTCCATCCAAGGACAGATTCCTGGGGGACTCAAAGCTTATCACAAGAGGGGATGCTCCTTAAGGATCAGAACACAAAATCATAAACACAAAGTTAGATGCACTGATGAATATTCATTTGAACGGGACAAGAAATCGCAGCAAATTGTAGATTTTTAGAAGAGACAAATGCCACAATTAATGCAAAATACAGGAAAACATCTGCAATATTTTTTCTACCATTCTGGCTGCTCGCTCTTTGATACCATTTTCATATGTCAAGAGTTTTAATATTTACCATAAAGAGAACTGAGAAATAATGCCATCTTTTTAGCAAGATTGATCACAAATTGTATTAATAGTTCAAAGTATTTCTTAGCTTCATATCCCATTTTTTAAAATTTTTATTTATTTAGAGAGAGAAAAAGAGAGCACTCACAAACAGCGGGAGGGGGCAGAGGGAAGGAAAAGCAGACTCCCTAGGAGCAGGGCTTGATCCCAGAACCCTGGGATCGGACCTGAGCTGAAGGCAGCAGCTTAACCGACTGACCCACCGGGCCTCCTGTCCAGTTTTCTTGTATAGCGATTAATCTGAAACCTAGTCATTGATGATGGTCTTAACTTTTTGTTGTCACTACCTTGCCGCCGTGTGACTTAGATTTTAACTCCTTCCGTGATGTCAAATGGGCAACGAAATGTGAATATTTCCCAGTGTGTTACGGATGTGTCCCTCTTCATTAACGGTATCAGAAATCCAGCAGGCTCTTGATTTCTTCTGTTTGTTGCACGATGATCTCTTCCTCTTGATGAATTACTTCTGGTTAAATTCAGTCTCATTTTCAAACCAATGGTCCTGCTCTCTGGACCCAGGAGACTGTGGGAAGAAAAGAGAGGTGAGGGGAGAAGGCTGCTGACGTATGTCCCAATTTTCCCTCGTTGGGCATGCCGGCGGAGAAGTGTTTCCAGCAAGTCGAGGAAGGGCAATCCATCTGGGTACAGACCTTTGCCTAGCCACACGGGTCTCTGGACAAAGCTGCTCCAGGCTCCTGCCTCCTGGGCCCATCAAGGTCCGTTGTGCATCTCCGTAGGCCAGGAGGGGTCTCCTGGTTCCAGGGGCCTCCCAGGAGAAGGAACAGACCCGCCATGGTTGCCGGGTGTGGTGGTGCACGGCGACCAAGGGTATGGGCCAGGGGTCAAGTGTTGTCCTGGGCCTGTGGGAGGACGAGGGATGTCTTGGCTGAGGCCATACAGCCAGTGAGAGTTTGGTCAGTGATGGACAAGTTGGCTGGAGGACGCAGTCACGAGGGGGTCAGCAGGACACCTGCTGAAGGCAACCAGGGCCCGGCGGTCAGCTGATGGCACGCGGCCAAGACCAGCATCAGCCACAAGGTCACAGGAACCACCTGCCTTCTCACAAGATGTCCCTGGGAGAGAAGGAGGCTGGGAGAAGGTGCTTTCCCATTCAAATGGAAGAGGCTACCCTCCTGGGACTGGGAAGAGAATCAGCTTTCCACAGGCCAAGGCCTCAAAGCCAAGGGAGCCCTCTGACACACGAGGCAAACTTATTTTGTCTTCCCAGCTGAGTCCCATTGAGAACCAGGAACACATGGACCTGGGGGCTTTGCATAGAGAAAGGGACCGACAGAGAGAGGTGAGTCTTTGGGGCTGTTAAGCAGGCCAGACAGGCACCGGGCAGGGCGGGCTGCAGATCCGGAGGTGTCCCAGCTCTCAGGCCCCAGGTCATTGGTGCCGGTGGAGGGTGTCTCCCTCCCCTCCCTCAGGCTCCTCCCTCAGGCCCGGTGGAGCACAGCCCCAGGGGCTCCCACAGGCCCCGTGACCCTGGCTCCCCACAACTAGATGATGGGATTGGCACTACTGCTCAGAGCCGAGGAGAGGTACGCCACGTGGAGGGCTAGAATCTTCTGCCTCTTGGGCAGGTCCAGCCAGTAGAGGAAGTACCAGCTGATGCCGAGGGGCAGGGGCACAAATGAGGAACACCACGACGGAGGCCAGGAGACCACGCATAGCCTTGTGGGCGCCGCCCCACTGCCGTGAGCTCCTCCGCACACGCACGAGAGGGTCACGCTGGACAGAACCATCACTGGGGTGAAGATCCCCATAATGAGGAAGCTGAAGACGAGTCCACCATGAAACACTGACTTTCCAGCCGAGCCAGACTCGCTGCAGAAGAGTGCGGCCACCACGCTCATCAGGAGGGACAGCGCCCAGAGCAGGGCACACACCACGGCTGACAGGTACTGGGGCTGGTGACACTTGTACCAGATGGGGAAGAGTACAGACAGGCAGCGCTGCTGCTGATGGCCGTCAGCAGGCTCAGACTTCGCGGTGTAGGCGAAGAACTTCACTCTCTGCATCACCTCGTAGGCCAGCAGGGCGTTTCTAGATAGAGCGTGACGAGCGTGCAGAGGAGGAGAGGAAGTCGCTACGGCCAGGTGGAGGACGCTGCAGAAGGGGTCCTCTGCCCCCGGCAGCTCAGCAGCCAGACACCAGGCCATTGCCCATCATGCCGCACACGCAGGTGAGTGGCAAGGAGCTCAGCACCTCAGCAGCTGTGCTAGCTTGTCTATGTGAAGCTGTTTATGGCGGAAAACCGGTTCCAGCCATTACTCTCATTCATCCTGTGGAAGAGAGATGGACCAGTGTGACTTTGGGACCCACCCTGACTTTCCTGCTTTAGGGGTCTACCGGGTTTTGTTTGCAAGAAAATGACCACCAGGCTGACCAGTGCTTGCTTCCCTTGTCCCAGCCTGCTGACTCGTCCCCCACCATGACATTCCAAGTTCTAAGCGCCCTTGTCAAGTTGAGAGTTCTCTTGTGTTCTAAGTTTATTTTTTCAATATGAGGAGAGTACGATTGACTCTCATCAAAGGTTTTCTGTTCATTATTCATTGCATCAATTCCTCATACTGCTCAAATCCCTGAATTACTTTTAGGATGGCACCTGGGTGCAATAGGTTACTCCACCCTCACTTTCAGCACAGATGACCACTAGGCCATTTAAAACCAGATTAAACACGGGTGTGTGTTTCCATCTCCATCCCCATCCAGCGCCAGCTGTCTACCCTGTCTAACTAGCCCTCTCTCCAAACAGGTGGGTCTCAGAAGTTTTTTAATTTACACAAATGTTGTGATTTAGAATTTAGCTTTTTTCTTCACTCAGCGTGTGGTTTTCTTAAAGGATATTTGCAGGTGGCTGTATGGAAAAGTAGTTTGTTGGTCTATTTTACAATGTACATAAGTGGTTCTTCAGTCCCAGGATTGTAGAAATGCTGTGTCCAACATCCCTATGCCTGTTCCCTTGGACCTGCTCAGGATTTTCTGGGATGTTCCAGGAGTGGGATTGCTGGGTCTAGGACATGTGCACGCTTAGTCTATAACCCTCTCTGCTTCCCTCCTGGATGGCTGGTCAGGCCTCACTTCTGCTGTGGGACAGGAAGGGTCCGTTCCTCATTCCTCTCTGATGATTGCTGTCATGCACTCTCACGTTGGCCAACCTCATGGTTGCAGAGTGGATTTGCTGATGTTTGAACTTGCATTTCACTGATGACAGCGAGCTTTTGATCAGTTCATTTACCCCAACCCCCAGGGCTCCCTTCTTGGACCACCTGCTCACAGTGGCTGCCCCCTTTCATGTTCCTGTCTGTTCCTTCTTGGTTTGCCGGCGCCTGAATCCTTGCGGTTTTAACACTGCGGGTGTCATCTCTGCGAGCCGTAGGCGCGTCCTTTCTTGTTGTGAACTTGAGTGCACAGATATCTCAACTTGCTATAATCAACTCCCACACATTTTCACCCTGAAATGTTGTGGCTTTGGATCATTCCACATCCCTGGGTGAAAACATATCCCCTCTTATTTTCTTCTGTTACTTTTATACTTTTTCCCTTCCAGAATTTGGTCTTGAGTCCAGCTAGAACTGTTTTTATGTGAGATAAAGACAGGATACAGCTTATGTTTTCCTATATTATGAGCCTTTTCCCAAAATGTCTCCAAGAAGCCTGTCTTTTCCTGTTGACTTATCAAGTCTCAGCACTCTCAAAACCCTCTGTTCTGGTTTCTCTGTTGCTACACCTGTTTTCATGTGTGTGTGTGGAAATATTATGTGGCTTTGTGAATTGGTGTTGTGTGCTGACAGCCACTCAGTACTTGTTCTGTGCTCCTTTCATGAAGTTTCATCCTTCAGGGAGACCACTGAGCTCTGCCTGGCTTTCCTCACCTCCGTGCCCTGTCCAGAGAACTCCATGAGTGAAGCGGGTGATCACTGGGTCCCAGTCTTCTATCTCCCTTCTCTCAGAGCTCACACTCCCAGATGCCTCTTGCCCAATATCTGAACACAGTGAGTCTTCTCTTTTCTTCAGTTTTCTGTGTTGGACAGTGGGAGGCTGGTCCAGACCAGTTCCTCCCTTGTGGCTAGAGTCAGAAATGCCTCTAGTGTATTTTCCTCTTGATCATTCTGGTGTGGAGGAACACTGTTGATTCTTGTAGTTTTTCTTAATCATGAAATGTCCTGATTTATTTCACCATGCCTATTAGATTTCTCTGGACTATTTTGATTTCCTATGGTGCTCATCCTCATGCTCTTAATTTTTTTTCATGTCCTATAGCCTGGCAGAATGGGAACTCTCGCCCCGGGCAGTTGCAAGGCATCGCCCGTCACCAGCATGCTCTCCTCCACCCAGAGAGTACAATCGTGAGGCTCTCACCTGCTCTCGGCGCGGTGCTGAGTTCTTCAGGGAAGGTTGCCCAGGTTCTGGTGTGTCGTTCTGATGCCTGGAGGCAGCTCCACGTGGCCCAGGCCCTGGAGCTGCTTCTGCCCCGTCCCTGCTCCTGGCTCTGCGGGGCTGCTCTGAGTTCTCTTTGTCTGGTTTCCACCCTGGCTTCATAGGAGTCCTGTCCCTGGAATGCCCCAGGAACCTTCACTCTGCTCCCTTTGAGATGCTGGAAGGGGAGCTTGAGGCATAAGTACAGGAAGGCCACGCCCCATCCACGGGGAGGCCTGCAGACAAGCTGGCTAGGGGCTAATGGGCCTGGCTGGATGTAGCCTCTTTGGCTGCCCATTCAGGGTGGGGGATGCCTTTCAGGGAAATGAGAATAATGTTAGGGCCCTGAGGAGGTGTGGGGCTGTGCACACCTCTCCTGTGCCATCTTGGCAATGCTTCCCTTCCTGAAGGCCTTTGGGGACAGCCAAGGAGACCTCAGAACATTAGTAGACCCCATCATCTCGAAGTTAATGTTGGGCTGTGCATGGAATAGGGGCTCTTGTGGGTTTGGGAGAGGCCATTATGTCCACCTAACCCAGTGCATGGAGAGACGCTCTGGCTAATGGACCTGCCCGGGGATCTGCATGCTGAGAGGTGGAAAGGAAGGAGCACGGACTTGGAGTCGAGGACCCCATTTCAAGTCTGAGTTTTGCCGCTTATTAGCTCAGGAACTATGTGGTTTAGATGACCCTTCTGAGCATCCAAGTGTTCACTGAAATTCATGGAATCTCTTCTGGCCTCTCTCAGTAAATTGCGAATACTACCCAAGGCAAGAGACAGGGGATCATCTCGGCCCTGATTGGTGACCTTTCCCCACGTTGGGTGTACACACCTTCTTGCCTGGTAAGTGAAGAATCACCCTAAAATCGAGTCCCCTCCAGGGCAGATGGAGGCAGACCTCATACCGGTGCAGACTGGCGTGCCAGGCGCCCACCGGACTTGGTGGCTGCTCCAGGGCCTGCACACGTTGGCTGTTGGCTGGGGTCTGGCGCTGTGGTGCTAACCCTCGCTGCCACGCCCTGGAGGAGAAGGAGAGCTCGGTGTGGGAGACTTCGGGCCTCAGCTTTGCAAGGAAATGTGAGTGAGGAGAGGAGAGGCACGGATTCCGCTGCTGAAAGTGTCTCCAACGCCCTATGTCAGTAACAGGTGACTTAGCAGAGACTCCATTGTGCTCATGGATGTCCCAGGGGACACGGACCATCCCCATTTTACAGGAACAGCTCTGACTGTCCCAGGCTCTCATTCTGGGCTTGCTGAGCTGGGAGGTGGTGGACGGCTTACCTCCAGGAGGTAACAATGAGTCTGAAAAGAGCAGGGACACAGACTCGACCTCAGGCCCAGAGCCACAGACAAGCGATGCAGGAAGGCACGAGCTTCCAGAAGTAGGAATTCTCACATTCTCGTATCTTCTGTGCCTAGTACGGGGCCTGGCAGGTCCAGATGCTCACATTTCCTGACTAATCACAGTTGATTGACAGTCTCTGGATCCAGGTGCCCAGATTCAGCGTTCCCGGACCCCTTCCACACGTGGACTTCTCAGTGACACGAGCCAGCCCTGTTACAGTGTGACTTCGTGCGTGCGTGTGTGTGAGTTCGTTACGTGCGTGCTGTGTTCCTGTGTGCGAGCGTTTGTTAGTGTGCATTTGTTGGTTGGTCACGTGCGCACGTGAGATCGTGCACGTCCGTGCGTGAGTTCCTGCGTGCGCCTGCGTGGTACGTGCATGAGTTTTGCGCGTGCGCGCTTCCGTGGGGATTCCGCCACCTGCCTCCCGGAAGCCTAACCACAGGGGCGCCTGGTCCCCGGAAGAGATGAGTAGTGAACGTTGCGCGCACGCGTGTGCCTGCTGGGCCTCCGTGGGGACTCCACGAGGACCGGCCAACTCCACGAGGACCGGCCAACTCCACGAGGACCGGCCAACTCCACGAGGACCGGCCAACTCCACGAGGACCGGCCAACTCCACGAGGACCGGCCAACTCCACGAGGACCGGCCAACTCCACGAGGACCGGCCAACTCCACGAGGACCGGCCAACTCCACGAGGACCGGCCAACTCCACGAGGACCGGCCAACTCCACGAGGACCGGCCAACTCCACGAGGACCGGCCAACTCCACGAGGACCGGCCAACTCCACGAGGACCGGCCAACTCCACGAGGACCGGCCAACTCCACGAGGACCGGCCAACTCCACGAGGACCGGCCAACTCCACGAGGACCGGCCAACTCCACGAGGACCGGCCAACTCCACGAGGACCGGCCAACTCCACGAGGACCGGCCAACTCCACGAGGACCGGCCAACTCCACGAGGACCGGCCAACTCCACGAGGACCGGCCAACTCCACGAGGACCGGCCAACTCCACGAGGACCGGCCAACTCCACGAGGACCGGCCAACTCCACGAGGACCGGCCAACTCCACGAGGACCGGCCAACTCCACGAGGACCGGCCAACTCCACGAGGACCGGCCAACTCCACGAGGACCGGCCAACTCCACGAGGACCGGCCAACTCCACGAGGACCGGCCAACTCCACGAGGACCGGCCAACTCCACGAGGACCGGCCAACTCCACGAGGACCGGCCAACTCCACGAGGACCGGCCAACTCCACGAGGACCGGCCAAACTAGGAAATTCTTGTGGGGGGGGGTGATGGAAATGTTCTTTAAGGGAGGAGGAAGACATTTTAGCTACTGGTTTGGTGAGGACGTGAGCATACCTACATGTGTCTCAGATTATCGACGGGTTCACTGTATTGTACTTAAATCAGACCACAATTAAGTCAATCACAAAGTTGTTTTGTTGTTGTTGTTGTGGTTGTTGTTGCTTTTACAAAATCTGCCCGAGTAGGTGAGCCTTCTTCCAAATTGCCAGGAAACTTGGTGCTGGCATTCTGACTCACTGGAGCAGAGTTTTCCATGAACTTTCATTCTGTGAACTGTGCCCTGTTGTTGTCTGCAGCCCCCACTGGCTTCAGATACAGGATTTCCGTGCTCAGATTCGGAATTGCCCCGATTCGGTGGTGGGTGGTGGGGGGTTATTTCTGTGATGATTTTTCATAGCTCCCTGGTCTTTTCACCGCTGTTTTTAAGGACACATTTCCTTGGTCTGGGCTGGGCTTCTTCCCGTCTTGGGAGAGGCTGGAGCATAAATGGACCGATTTCTTCATCCCACCTTCTAGATGGATCCTGTGACTCCTGGGAAAGATGGAGCATCTTCGTGAAGGATTCTAGACTGAAAAGCGAATGTGCAAAAGGTTCTCAGGTTTCAGATTTCTGGCCCCAAGTAGAAAACTCAATTATCTCACAACCACAGCTGACAGGGGATTGGAGAAAGCGAGGCCGATGCCAGAGAGGCATTCCGATCGGTTTTACTAAGACAGGACATGAAGACAGGAAGAGACATGATAGCAAAATTCTCACCAAAATACTAGCCGATAGGATCCAATAGTTTTTATATTTTTAAAGATTTTTATTTATTTATTCGACAGAGATAGGTACAGCCAGAGTAGAGAGGAACACAAGCAGGGGGAGTGGGAGAGGGAGAAGCAGGCTCATAGTGGAGGAGTCCTGACGTGGCTCGATCCGTAACGCCTGGGGATCGACGCCCTGAGCCAGCCGAGTGAGGCAGCCCACCCCAGCGCACGGGCGCCCTCTCTCTGAACTTTAAACCTAATTCAATCTGCCATTTTAAATTTTGTAGAATTCAGTTCTTCTCTTAAAGATCAGTTTGCTGAGGTTTGCTTTTTGGAGTACCCATTTTTTTTTTTTTAATCATCTCTATTGTTTCTTGCTTCCATGTTCTCTTAGGTGGTGCTTTTACTTCTTCCACTTTCTTTGGATTTACCTTGTGATTGTTTTTTCAAGCTTCTTGTGTTGAACGCTTAGGCAACTGTCAGAGCGTTCTTTCTAACCGGTATTTGGGGCTGCAGATGTGCTCCTAAGTATTTCTTTAGATGTTTCATGACCTTTGGTTGTAGTGTCTTCATTGCTGTTCATGGCTAAATCTTTTAAAATCGAAAACCACTCAAAATATTTAAAATTTAAATTTCAATAAATTAGAATAACATTTCATAACACACAGATATTTTTATCTGCCACAAATAAGTTTTGTCATTTTCTCTTCCGCTTTTTGAATCTTTGTTAAGTGGGTACAAATCCAAGAGGATCATGGTGTCCCCATCAACTGTCCCTTTTATGTTGTGGCCCTCTTCATTTTTATTTTATTTTTTAATCTTTATTTATTTGAGTGAGTGAGAGAGAGAGAGAGAGAGCACAAGCTGCTGGGGGGAGAGGCAAACAGAGGGAGATGCAGACTCCCCACAGCGCCAGGCCCAATCCGGGGCTGGATCCCAGGGCCCTGGGATCATGACCTGAGCCAAAGGCAGACACTTAACTGACTGAGCCACCCAGGACCCCGGCCTCTTCACTTGCAGCACTTAGATTTGTCAGCAGGCGTGTGGTCCAGGTGCCAGGACCAGATTTCACTGGGGCGGGAGCAGGTGTGTGATGGGGCTCGTGGCTTGGAGAGTTGGCATCACGCAGGTATTTGTAAATTCGGCTCTACCTGTGGTAGCTGCAAATCTGGGCTACGCAGTGAAGTTGATGCCGACTCTGCTCACACCCTCCCAGAGTCTCAGACGGGGAGCTCCTGTGGCATTCTGTGCAGGAAGCTGCTTCTCTAAGCGGCGGGGACCTCCTGGGCTCTGGGCTCGGGAGCTCCCTCTGCTCACGCTCCAACTCCAAAGGTACTTCCTAGCCCCACAGCCCTTCCATACTAGCCCCACCTAAGACCCTGGCCCCTGGGGCCTGTGCCCACCTATCTGGACGTTCTCTGGGCCATCGGCGGTCTCTGATGCCAGGTTCATTTGCAGCACCGGAGATTTCCCTCCCCACCTCTCCTGGGCGGGTGGGGGGATTATGTTCATGCCGCATTTCGTCCACAGTGGGACTGTGGTACCGTGACCCACACAGCCTCCATAGGTACCCTGCGCTCTCCAAGTCAGGGTCCCTCCTGGGATCCCAGAGGTTGAGTACTATTTCTCACTTATGCTATGTGCCAGACCATGCATAGTGCTGTATGTATGTAGCACACGGGCAGAGAGCAGCATTGTGTGCAGTACAAAATACACACCCACGCGTGTGCGGAGTGCACGTGCACATAGCACAGACACATACAGAAACACAGTACATGTGCTCACCCGCCAGCACGTGCATATAGACCACCGAATGTGTGTACATCACTGGCCAGGACAAACAGCCGATCCTCACAGAACTCACAGTCCAGCCTGGAATACACAGTAGACACAATTATCCCCTACCCCAGGTTGTGTAACAAGGTGGGAACCAAGACGGTGGGTTGGAGTATTGATCGGAGGCTGGCTGGGAGAGGCCAGGTGGGACGTCCCCTGCGAGGGGGTGGACCCTGCCCTGGCCCCTCCCCAGCCAGGAACCCTGACACACCGCCCTCCTCAGTCACTAGTGATTGGTCCCTGCCTGGTGCTGGGCTCATCGAGCGGAGTCCAGGCAGCCCATGCTATGTAAGGTGTGTGGCTCCCAGGGAGGGAGGACTCAGATGCACCTGTTGTGTGGGCGGGCGGGATGCAGCAAGGCCGCCCTGCAGGCCCGACTGGGCCCCCAGTCCAGTGCCCCACCCACCTCCGAGTGCATGTAGAGTCCCCCACCCCAGTCCATCCTGCTCGTCGGGATCCAGGGGCCTTCAGTGCACCTGTGCTCTTCCCAGCAGTCACTAGATACCCGCTGAGGGGCGGAGGGCCGACCAGGCCAGTGCTATTCTGGGTCCTGGGCTACCAGACCCTCGGGGTGCTGCTCTCAGGAGACAGTGCACAAGCACGAATATGCAGCTTCAGGTGTGGTAACTCGCAGAGGTGCTGATAGCTGCTGGGATAGGAGCTTTAGTAGCCAATGCTCACAGCTGGCAGAGCCGGCGGGAGGGACAGAGCGCCCGGGTAGGAGGGGCGTGTTGTAGGTGCGGTGGCTCCCTAGACGCCTTCAAAGGGGTGGATCTCAGCAGTAGAGACCCCAAATGGGTTGAGGAGGCAGCTGTGGAAATAGGGAGAGTGGGTGACCTTTGAAGGAGTGTTGTAATGGGCAGGTTGGTGGGAAGGTAGAGAAAATGGGACCGGGAGGCTGAGGACATGAGGCACTCCAGCGAGAGGAAACCTGAGGGCACAGGTGAGGCCTCGGCTAAGGGCCTCCTGGGGTCAGAGGCAGGAGGGTGGCAGGCGGCTGGGGCTGGGCATCGGGAGAGAAGCTAAGTGGGAACACCGAGATGCGTAGCCCAGGTGGGAAGGTTTCTTCTTTCTGGTGAAAGAAGAAGTGGGTGAGATATTGGGATTGAGGAAACAGAGGAGGGATTTGGGGGGTGGAGGGGGGACCTCCTCCTGACAGCTGTGGATGCAATTGTGTCCCCCTGAAAAGATCTGGTGAAGCCCCAAGCAGTAGTGTGATGCTAAGAGATGGGTCTGTAGGAGGTAATTAAGGTGACGTGAGTTCAGGAGGGTGGGGCTTCATCTGGTAAGATTAGTGTCCTTCTGAGAACACATACTTGGAGCCCCCTCCTCCACAGCTGCCTTCCCTCTTCTGGGCTCGCCCCCGAGCTCCAAGCTCCGTTGGTGTGTCGCTGGGCCTGTGAGCCCCTCGGGCAGACCTGCCTCCGACTTGAGGCCCTCCATGCCCTCCCTGCCCTCCCAGCCTCTGGCCCATGCCTGCTTGCGGCCACGGCTCAGTGCTGACTCGAGGATGGTGATGGTTCAGAACAAAGTATCTGCTGAGTTAGCTTTAGTATTCCTGTCCTCTGAAGCCTTGTTTGAATTTTTGTCTACCCCACTGAAGACTTAGGGAAATGAGTCATTTCATACTAAATATGCCCATTTCTCCTTGTACTTTAAACATTAAAAAGTCACCTCCTGAGATAGTAAAACGGTGTTACTTTGAAAGACCTGAGGGGCAAGAGGACGTGGAGTTTTGCTGTGCCCTCCCCTGTGTCTCACTGTTCACGGTGGGATTACCCTTGAAGGGTTTTTCTGTGCATTTCCATATAATGCTTTTACAGAAATGAAAACCTATAGGCTTTTCCCACAGCAACTGTATGTCTTCTTCCATTGTGCTCACCTGACACCTACAGGGCCCCTGTGTCCTGGCCCTGGCTGTCACCACTGATGGGGGCTCCTCTGTGGACGGCCCCCGGGGCTGATATGAACCCCTTTAAATATGCTTGTGAGCTAGGTTTCAGTAGTCTTTTCTATTTGGAAGATGCCAGCTCATGAG
Source organism: Ursus maritimus (assembly GCF_017311325.1). Classification (NCBI taxonomy): domain Eukaryota; kingdom Metazoa; phylum Chordata; class Mammalia; order Carnivora; family Ursidae; genus Ursus; species Ursus maritimus. The sequence goes on from NW_024424786.1 coordinate 43,005,694, forward strand.
TCGAGCACTGCCCCGGCCATCCAGCTGCGCCTGGCAAGAGAGGGACTCTCGCGGGCAGTTGCAGGCATTGTCCGTCACCACATGCTCTCCTCCACCCAGAGTGCAATCATGAGGCTCTCACCTGCTCTCGGCATGGTGCTGAGTTCTTCAGGAAAGAGTGCCAAGGTTCTGGTGTGTGAGTTCTGATGCCCAGAGGCAGCTCCACGTGGCCCAGGCCTGGGCTGCTCCTGCTCCGTCCCTGCTCCCGGCTGTCTAGGGCTGCTCATGAGCTTTCCTTGGCTGGTCCTCACCCAGATCTCATAGGTCCTGTCCTAGGATGCCCCAAGCACCTTCACTCTGCCCCGAGATGCTGGAAGGGTGTGAGGATCAGGAAAGGCCCACGCCCCATCCACGGGGAGGCCTGCAGACAAGCTGCTAGGGGCTAATGGGCCTGGCTGGATGTAGCCTCTTTGGCTGCCATTCAGGGTGGGGATGCCTTTCAGGAAGGAAATAAGGCTGGGGCCCTTGAGGAAGTGTGGGGCTTTCACCCTCTCCTGTGCCATCCTGGCAATCCTCCCTTCCTGAAAGGCCTTTGGGGACAGCCAAAGGAGACCTCCAGAGCATTGCAGGCCCCATCATCTTGGAGTTAATGTTGGGCTGTGCAATATGAGGCTCTTGTGAGTGGAGAGGGGCCATTATATCCACCCAACCCTGTGCATGGAGAGGCGGCTCTGGCTATGGACCTGCCCGGGATCTGCATGCTGAGAGGTGGAAAGGAAGGAGACGGACTTGGAGTCGAGGACCCCATTTCAAGTCTGAGTTTTGCCGCTTATTAGCTCAGGAACTATGTGGTTTAGATGACCCTTCTGAGCATCAAGGTGTTCACTGAAATTCATGGAATCTCTTCTGGCCTCTCTCAGTAAATTCGAATACTACCCAAGGCAAGAGACAGGGATCATCTGCCCTGATTGGTGACCCCTCCACCCACGCTTGGGTGTACACACCTTCTTGCCTGGTAAGTGAAGAATCACCCTAAAATCGAGTCCTCCAGGCAGATGGAGCGCAGACCTCATACCGGTGCAGGACTGGGTGCCAGGCGCCCACCGGACAGTGGCTGCTCACACATTTTCACCCTGAAATGTTGTGGCTTTCGGATCATTTCATGTCCCTGCACGAAAAAGATATCCCCTGTTATTTTCTTCTATTACTTTTATACTTTTTCCCTTCCAGAATTTGGTCTTCAGTCCAGCTGGAACTATTTTTATGTGAGATAAAGACAGGAGACAGCTCGAGTTTTCCAACAATAATGAGCCAGTTTTCCCCATACTGTCTCGCAGTCAGTCTTCCCTGTTGACTTATCAAGTTCCCGTTTACATATGGGACTCTTAAAACCCTCTGTTCTGGTTTCTCTGTTGCTACACACTGTTTTCATGTGCGTGTGTATTTAAAATATGTATGTGGTTTTGTGTGAATCTGGTTGTTGTGTGGCTGACAGCCACTCAGTACTTGTTCTGTGCTCCTTTCATGAAGTTTCATCCTTCAGCGAGACCACCGAGCTCTGCCTGGCTTTCCCCACTTCCGTGGCACTGTCCAGAGAGCACTTCCAGGTGGAAAGTCGGGGTGATCACTGGGTTCACCTCGTCTATCTCCCTTCTCTTAGAGCTCACACTCCTGGATGCCTCTTGCCCAATATCTGAACACAGTTGAGTCTTCTCTTTTTTTCAGTTTTCTGGTTGTTGACAGTGTGAGTGCTGGTCCAGTACCAGTACCTCCCTTGTGGCTAGAGACAGAAATGCCTCTAGTGTATTTTCCTCTTGATCATTGCTGGTGTGGAGGAACACTGTTGATTCTTGTAGTTTCTCTTAATCATGAAAATGTCCTGATTTATTTCACCATGCCTATTAGTTTCTCTGGACTATTTTGATTTCCTATGGTGCTATCCTCATGCCTCTAATTTCTTTTTCATGTCCTATAGCACAGCCCAGCACATCTAGTAGTCTGCTGAACAGTGGTTGGAATCAGGCATGATTATCTTCTCCCTAATGTTAAAGTTTCTCTATTGGATGTGATGGTTACCCTGCGTTCATGGTATTATGTTTTATTAAGGTGGAAAGTTCCCTTTCTGGTTGTCTGAGAGTTTTTATCATAAATGATGGAATTTATAAAAAATTTTTTTCTGTATCTACTTAATCAGTTTCTTTTTTCTCTTTCTTTGTCTATTTATGTGGTGCATATACTGGTAAGTTTTCTGGGTTTTATTCATCCTTATATTTTTGGAATAGACCATTTCTAGTTTGCTGTGGTCAACCCCCCTACCCCCACGCAGTGTCCTGATATTACTTAGAAAATTTTGACCCATGTTCATAAGTGAAATTAGCCCATACTATTCCCCTCTGGTACTATTGTTGTTTGTGTTTTATTTCAAAGCTGTAAGATTACACTGGTTTCATAAAATGACTTGGAGAGATTGCATTTTTTCTCTACCCTCTGGAACAATTTGTAAAATGTGAGGATTATCTTTCTTTGAAGATTTGGCAGAAGGTAAAACCATCTCGTCTGGTAATTTTTATGTGAGCGTTAGTGGACATGCATGGCTTTGTAAAAAGAGAGTTACAACTGCAATTTATTTAATGTTTGAGGTTTATTCAGATTTTGAATCTCTTCTTGAGTTATAGTAAGGGATATTATTTTTCTGGAATATTATTCATGCTTTCTGGTTTCACCTTTATTGGTATAATACTCAAAATACTCTACACAGTATTCTCTTATAATTTTAAAGCCCTAATTCAGTCTGCCGTTTTAAATTTGTGCATTCCGGGATGCCTGGTTGGCTTAATAGGTTAAGCCCTTGCCTTTGACTGAGGTCATGATCCCACATTGGGCTTGAGTCCCATTGGATTCGTTGCTCACAGGGGAGTCTGCTTCTCTCTCTCTCCCTATGCCTGCCTCTCCCCTACTTGTGTGCTTTTCTCTCTCTCTGAGAACTAACTAACTAAATAAATAATCTTGAAAAAAATAAATATGTGCATTCACTTCTTTTCAAAAAATCAGTTTGCTAGAGGTTTGCTTTTTCGAGTAGTTTTTTTTTAAACCATCCCTGTTGTTTCTTTTGATCCAATGTCATTGATTATTGCTTTTACTTCATCTCTGCTTTGTTTGAATTTACCTTGTCTTTTTTTTTTTTTCTTTTCTAACGTTTTTATCATGTTATGTTTAGTATCACCATACAATGACATCATTGTTCGATGTCGTGTTCCATGATTCATTGCCTTGCGTAGACTACCCAGTGCCCATGCAATATGTTGCCCTCCTACCTCACACTACCCATCACACCTGGCCCACCCTGCTCCCCTCTGAAACCAGTCAGTATGTTTCCCAGAGTCCATAGTCCCTCGTGGCTCATCCCCTTCTTATTTACTCCCCCTTCTTCTTCCCTTCCTTTTCCTACTGATCTTCCTGCTACTCCTATGTATTCCCTCTGAGTGAAACCATATTGATCATTGTCTCTCTCTGCTTGACTTATTTCACTTGGCATAATCTCCTCCAGTGGTCGTCCATGTTGCTGCAAATGTTGTGTAATCGTTCTTTCCTGATGGCTGTAATGAATTCCACTGTGTGACCACATTTTCTTTATCCATTATTGATGAGAGGGCATCTTGGCCACTTCCACAGTTAACCTATTGTGGATATTGCTGCTATAGAACATTGGGTGCATATGGCCCTTCTCTTCACTACGTCTGTATCTTTGAATTTACCTTGTGGCCGGTTTTTCAGCTTGTGTTAGGCAAGCTAGGCAGCTGTCAAAGGTTCTTTTTCTACACCCGGTTTTGCAGGTTGCTCAGTGTCTCCTAAGTATTTCCTTTAGATGTTTTCATGACCTTTTGTTTGTAGTGTCTTATTGCTGTTCATGGCTAAATATTTTAAAACCGAAACCACTCAAAATATTTAAGATTTAAATTTCAATGTGTGAATGTGCTT
>NW_024424786.1:43012483-43089211 GCF_017311325.1 Ursus maritimus
TGATCCCAGCGTTCTGGGATCGAGCCCCACATCAGGCTTCTCCACTAGGAGCCTGTTTCTTCCTCTTTCATTCCCCCTGCTTGTGTTTCCTCTCTCGCTGGCTGTCTCTCTCTGTCAAATAACTAAATAAATAAAATCTTTAAAAAAATATATGGTTGTGAGCTAGGCTTCAGTAGTCTTTTCTATTTGGAAGATGCCATCTCATGAAGTCGCACTTGCCCCGGCCATCCAGCTGTGCCTGGCAGAATGGGAACTCTCGCCCCGGGCAGTTGCAAGGCATCGCCCGTCACCAGCATGCTCTCCTCCACCCAGAGAGTACAATCGTGAGGCTCTCACCTGCTCTCGGCGCGGTGCTGAGTTCTTCAGGGAAGGTTGCCCAGGTTCTGGTGTGTCGTTCTGATGCCTGGAGGCAGCTCCACGTGGCCCAGGCCCTGGAGCTGCTTCTGCCCCGTCCCTGCTCCTGGCTCTGCGGGGCTGCTCTGAGTTCTCTTTGTCTGGTTCCCACCCTGGCTTCATAGGAGTCCTGTCCCTGGAATGCCCCAGGAACCTTCACTCTGCTCCCTTTGAGATGCTGGAAGGGGAGCTTGAGGCATAAGTACAGGAAGGTCCCCGCCCTATCCACTGGGAGACCTGCAGACAAGCTGGCTAGGGGCTAATGGGCCTGGCTGGATGTAGCCTCTTTGGCTGCCCATTCAGGGTGGGGGATGCCTTTCAGGGAAATGAGAATAATGTTAGGGCCCTGAGGAGGTGTGGGGCTGTTCACACCTCTCCTGTGCCATCTTGGCAATGCTTCCCTTCCTGAAGGCCTTTGGGGACAGCCAAGGAGACCTCAGAACATTAGTAGACCCCATCATCTCGAAGTTAATGTTGGGCTGTGCATGGAATAGGGGCTCTTGTGGGTTTGGGAGAGGCCATTATGTCCACCTGACCCTGTGCATGGAGAGACGCTCTGGCTAATGGACCTGCCCGGGGATCTGCATGCTGAGGGGTGGAAAGGAAGGAGCACGGACTTGGAGTCGAGGACCCCATTTCAAGTCTGAGTTTTGCCATTTATTAGCTCAGGAACTATGTGGTTTAGGTGACCCCTCTGAGCATCCAAATGTTTACTGAAATTCATGGAATCTCTTCTGGCCTCTCTCAGTAAATTGCATATTCTACCCAAGGCAAGAGACAGGGGATCATCTCGGCCCTGATTGGTGACCTTTCCCCACATTGGCTGTACACAGTTTCCTGTCTGGTAAGTGAAGAATCACCCTAAAACTGAGTCCCCTCTAGGACAGACTCAGGTGGAGGCCGACCTCATACCGGTGCAGACTGGCGTGCCAGGCGCCCACTGGACTTGGTGGCTGCTCCAGGGCCTGCACACGTTGGCTGTTGGCTGGGGTCTGGCGCTGTGGTGCTAACCCTCGCTGCCACGCCCTGGAGGAGAAGGAGAGCTCGGTGTGGGAGACTTCGGGCCTCAGCTTTGCAAGGAAATGTGAGTGAGGAGAGGAGAGGCATGGATTCCGCTGCTGAAAGTGTCTCCAACGCCCTATGTCAGTAACAGATGACTTAGCACAGAGACTCCATTGTGCTCATGGATGTCCCAGGGGACACGGGCAGTCCCCATTTCACAGGAGCAGCTCTGACTGTCCCAGGCTCTCATTCTGGGCTTGCTGAGCTGGGAGGTGGTGGAGGGCTTACCTCTATGAGGTAACACTGAGTCTGAAAAGGGCAGGGACACAGACTCGGCCTCAGGCCCAGAGATACAGACAAGCGACCCAGAAAGGCACGAGCTTCCAGAAGTAGGAATTCTCACATTCTTGTACCTTCTGTGCCTAGTACGGGGCCTGGCAGGTCCAGATGCTCACATTTCCTGACTAATCACAGTTGATTGACAGTCTCTGGATCCAGGGGCCCAGGTCCAGCTGTTCCCGGACCCCTTCCACACGTGGACTTCTCGGTGACACGAGCCAGCCCTGTTACAGTGTGACTTCTTGTGTGTACGTGTGTGCGCGAGTTGGTGCGTGTGCGTGCGTGTGTTAGTACGTGTGGGTGCCTACGTGCGAGCGTTTGTTAGTGTGTACTTGCTGGCTGGTCACGTGCGCACGTGAGATCGTGCTCGTCCGTGCGTGAGTTCCTGCGTGCGCCTGCGTGGTACGTGCATGAGTTTTGCGCGTGCGCGCTTCCGTGGGGATTCCGCCACCTGCAGCCCGGAAGCCTAACCACAGGGGCGCCTGGTCCCCGGAAGAGAGGAGTAGGGAACGCTGCGCGCACGCGTGCGCCTGCTGGGTCCGGGTGGGGACTCGGCGAGGACCGGCCGACCCCACTCGCCGCCTCAGGCCGCGGGCGTCAGGAGGCAGGTCGGCTCTGCTTGCGCTCCCACGGCTCAGGGCGGTGTTGGCAGGATTGGGCTCCTCCAGACCGCGGCCCGAGGGCTTGCGTTCCCTGCAGGCTGTGGCCAGAAGCCGCCCTCAGCTCCTTGCCCTCGGGGCGGCTCTGGATTGGCATCTTGGCGTGGCAGCTGGTTCAGGAAAGCCCGCGAGCGGGACCTTCGGTGGCACTGTGGAATCCCGGTCTCGTGCAGCCTCAGTGCTTCTCCTTTCTGTGGGTAGAAGCCCGCGTCCTGGTCCAGGCCAGCCTGCGGTCCGGGACTAGGCAGGCGGCTGTGATCGCCGGGAGGTGGAGGCCGGGGCGGCGTCTTGGGTTCCGGCTGCCAGGTGGACGGGCTGAGCCACACCCGCCGTGCGCAGCTGGTCCTCGCCGCCTCCCGCCCAGGATGGAAGATGCCGTGGGCCGCGCCCGAGTGCTTGCCGTGCTCTCCTTTCCCACGCGGGATTTTTACGGAACCACGGTTATTCCACTGTGAATGGTGAGTCTTGACAGCGGCCATCCCTGGTCATAGGGAACCGGTTCTGGGCGACGAATCTCTGGGTCGGATGGACGGAGATGCGAGCAGCCCACGGGTCCTGGGCTCAGTCCTGTGGGGGAGAGGAGAGTGTGTAATACAAGTACCCGTTCAGGTGGGAGCATTGAGAATCGTCCGTGGGAAAGAGGTGCGTGTGCTGGAAATGGCTTGTTTCGCTTCCCTGGTAAGTGAAGCTGTGAACTTGCTGCAACACCCACCCCCTCCCCACCCCCAGGCCAAACTGGATTAGACTGGGTTTCTGCTGCTTGTCCTTGAGAGTCCTGGCTGACATGGTGTAGGAATGCGCCCAGGAAGCTGTCTGTCCTGCGTAACCTGGAGTGGCTGAAGCCGAGAGGAGTGGTCTCCAAGGCTGCAGGCAGGGCTGGGGGTGAGGTCCTGGGTGCTCTGGGGCAGTAGGAAATTCTTGTGGGGGGAGTGATGGATTCTTCTTTGGGGGAGGACGCAGACATTCCACGTACTGGTTTGGTGAGGACGTGAGCATACCTACATGTGTCTCAGATTGTCCACTGTACCTTAAACGGGTTCACTGCATTGTACCTAAATCAGACCACGATTAAGTCAATCATAAATATTTTTTTTTCTTTTCTTTGTTTTTTTTTTTTTTTTTTTTTCCCCAAAATCTGCCCGAGTAGGTGAGCCTTCTTCCAAATTGCCAGGAAACTTGGTGCTGGCATTCTGACTCACTGGAGCAGAGTTTTCCATGAACTTTCATTCTGTTAACTGTGTCCTGTTGTCTGCAGCCCCCACTGGCTTCAGATACAGGATTTCCGTGCTCGGATTCAGAGTTGCCCCGATTTGGTGGTGGGTGGGTGGGGGTTATTTCTGCGATGATTTTTCATAGCTCCCCGGTCTTTTCACCCCCGTGTTTAAGGACACATTTCCTTGGTCTGGGCTGGGCTTCTTCCCGTCTTGGGAGAGGCTGGACCATAAATGGACCCATCCCTTCGTCCCACCTTCTAGATGGATCCCGTGGCTCCTGGGAAAGATGGAGCGTCTTGGTGGAGGATTCTAGATTGAGAAGTGCATGTGCAAAAGAGGTCAGCTTTCAGATTTCTGGCTCCAAGTAGCAAACTCAATTATCTCACAACCACAGCCGACAGGGGATTGGAGAAAGCGAGGCCGATGCCAGAGAGGCATTCCGATTGGTCTTACTAAGACAGGACATGGAGACAGGAAGAGACCTCAGCTCTCAGGCCGTGTGCTGTGCTGTCTACTGAACCCGCATACTCTGCCCATCCCCACCTGCCTCAGCTGCCGTCAGCCCGAGCCTGGCCTGTCCCCTCCTTCGGTCTCAGGTGATGAACTGTGGGCTCTGAGAAGGCCGGTCTGGATTGTCCTTGGGCTGTGATGGGCCTGTCCTGTATAATCCACGTGGTGTCCCTGGGGCCCCAATTGCCAGTGCTTTCCTTGTGGGAATACGAAGGCCAGTGGCCTGGCTTCCAGGGCAATCAGGTAGCCGCCAGAGCATTTGGACCGAACTGAGGTTCCTCACTGGGCTGGAACAGGCTGTCCCTGGGAGCCCAGCTGTGCAGATTAAATGAGCTTTGCAGGTGGAGCTTTTAGCCCAGGGCCCACTGCACACAGTAGGTCCTCTGCAAATAGCAGTCCATGACCTAGTCCCTAGGGCTGGAGGTTGGCCTTTTCCTCTTCCCTCCTTCCTGGCCACCTGCTCCCTCCCAGCCACCTAGGCCCTGCCCTGTCCCTGACCAGGTATTTAGGACAGTTCCTGAGGCCTGTGCTGGGTCTGTTAGAAAACCTAGGCCCATGGCTTGTGGGTGGTAACCCCCTGTCTCCCTGAGGCTTGCTCTTGACTTTCCACATTTGACCCTGTTTGTCCTTTGCGTCATCTAGGATTGTGCTTGTCCAGACAGCCATGGTGGGAGACACAGAAAGCAGGGCCCCACAGCCCAACCCGGCCCCTTTCTCCTCCTGGACCTGCATATCTGGTAGTGATAGCAAGTCATGTTTAGTAACAGCTGGAGCTGGGGGACAGGGAGACAAGAATTCATTCCTTGTACAGCCACCTAGGAGCTCCTTGGTAGGGATGGTGATACCCCCACCCTGAATTCGGCTGACCCGCAGTGGTCAGGGGAGGGAGGACAGACCCCTTGCTCCAGACAGTTCCGGGGTAGACACCTGCGATGCTCCGGGCTGTCTGTTTCCTGCTTTTCCCAGACATGCAGAAGGAAGGAGGCTGGGAGTGGGCCCATCTGAGCTGCCTTTGGTGGGGGATAGCAGAGGCTTCTCTGCCCCCCCCCTTCATCCAGCTGCCTGGCTTCTTTAATAATTCAATACCCAAGGAGGGAGGGGGAGAGTGACCTTCCCTTCTGCTCCTGCCCCTCCATTAGCACAGATGCGAGGTGGTCCAGGGTGTGGACGGGATGTGTTGTTGATCTCTGGCAGGACCATAGCCGGGAGGGGAAGTCTCGCTCCCTGGAAAGACTGTAGGGATCTGCACCTGAGAAGGGTCTGGAGTCTGGGTGGGGGTGATCCTGGAGTTCACCCCCTGACCCTCCCAGGCCTACAGCCCACTAAGCATGGATAGATGCGCATTCCTATAGGGGCCCAGCCCTTCCCTGACCTCCAGGCCCTGCTGCGAGTGAGGCTGCCTGCCTGCCCACTGGGCTAGGTCTCCTAGCTGCTGCAGCTGCACCCAGGCAGGGTGGTCCCTTTAAGCTCCTGGGGGTGGTGGGGTGGGTAGCTCCTGGCAGGGGACTCAGGGCTAGAGGCCTGGGGTGGGAACTCTCAGGGACTGGGATTCACTGGGCCCCGAGTGGGCAGCTCCCCAGAGGCCCCTGGGCCCCTCTCAGGACTGGGAGGCATTCCTGTCACGATGGAGGCCTACTGGTAGGAGGTTTCCCAGTAAACAGGTCCCACCCCTTGCATGTGTCCTCAGGACCCAACCTGGCTTCTCTGAGTCCCCAGAAGTATCACATGTGAGGCCTCCAACTCTGCTTTTCTGGGATTCTTGGACTGGCTTAGCGGGGGTGAGGGGGAGAGTGTGGAAGGAGGGGGAGGGTGCACCCCAGGTTGGGAGTGGGAAAGGCAGGCACACTGACCTCCACCATCTGAAGCTCCTCTGCCTCCAGACATGCGGGGTCCTCTCTCTGTAGAGCAGTGACCTTGAAGGAGGAGTAGCTGGGACTGTTGGAAAGGGGAACATGGGAGCAGAGGCCTGGAGAGGCCAGGAGGAACGAATCTGGCCACCTGGCAGACTGGTCACCAAGAAGTGCACTTGGGGGTCAGCCCACCCCAGGGTGGTCCCGCAGCCCTTGCTTTGGGATGACCAGGGTAAAACAGAGTAAGTCCAGTGTCTGTGGGTAGAATGCCAGCCTCCAGGCAGGCCAGCAGGAGAGGCTGCAGGTACTGCTGCTCCCTGGATGGGCAGGCAGTTGGTTCCCTTAGCTACCTGCCCACTCGCCACCCTTGCCCTGCCCTCTCCCTGCTTTCTGCAGACGGGGGCCTGCCCTAGCCTGGGCCACTGGTGCCTCTGCCCTGGTCTCTCCTTGAGCCCATGTAGTGAGCAGGTTTCCCCAGAGCTTCCCCACAGTGGGGCTGGGATCCCAGGCTGGACACCTGGAGCCCAAGACGGGCCTCTCTGGGGACTGGCTGGAGGCAGGGGGGTAGGCAGAGAGCCTCTGGCTGGGTCTTAGTTGAGCTGTCTCCTGGGAGGGGCTCCAGCCCTATTGCTGGGCAGTGAGGAGGTACCAGGCTTAGGGAGGCCAGCCCCAGCCCCGGCCTCAGAGAGGGTGGGACGGAGGGGCATTCTCGACAGGTAGCAGTAGGAGAAGCAGCAGCCCCACCCAGGGAGCCTCTGTGTGGACACACTGTGTTCCTTACAGGCAGGGCCTGTGTTAACCAGCACAAGGCCCGGCACTGAGCAGGCATGATGAAAACTGTTTCCGAGGGGAGCAGGGGCCCTGAATGTTTGAGAAAGGGCATAGGCTTTAGCCAACAGGACAGTGTGGCTGACCAAATCTCCATCAGGTGGAGAGGCGGATACCCTACTACCAGGAGAGGGAACACTCCAGAGGCATGGACGGACCAACCGGGAGAGGAGCACGGGTGTTGGGGTACAGAACAGGTTGGGTGAGTGGGGCACAGCTGGAAAGGCTACCTTCTGGGCTGCTTGTCGCCGAAGGCGCCTCACCGTGGAGCAGGTGCAGACAGGACAGAAGGCAGGAGGCCTTGCTCAGTGCACAATATAAAACGTTTATTGATATACATTTTTTGTCTTTCATAAAACTTGCATTGGCTACACGGGGCCATTGTGCTTGGAGTTGGGCTGGGGTGGCCAGGTAGAGCCAGTGCCCACTCCCAGGTGGGGGCTGGAGCCCAGAGACTCCTGGACAGTTGGCCAAGTTTGAGGACCAGGTGCACAGCAGTGCGGACACACTCCGCACTCTGGGAGGCTGCCCAGGGGCTGACCCGCATGGAGTCAGAGAAGAGAGTGACCTGCCCCAGCTGGCCGAGGCCCCCTCCTGTCCAGCTGCTTGCCATGACTGGAAACTCCCCCATTAAAGTCACCAAAGGATTTGGGGCGGGGATGTTGGGTGCAGAAAGATGGAACTACGAGGCAGGTTAGCCAGAACCTTCTTCCAGATAGCACCGTTTTGTTCAGGTTGGCTTGCCAGTACTACCTCGAGGGGATGGAATGGAGAGAACCGATGCCCTGATGGGGGCGAAGCTGCTGCCCAGGGGGCGGTGGTGCTGGCTGCGTCATTTTCAAGGAGAGCTGATGGAAAGGGGCAGGAGGTGGACGGGACTAGGTGACCCCTCCCTCCTCTCCTTTCCCTACCAGCCTGGGAGGCAGAGGAGCCCCACCCCCCCGGGGGCCACTTCCGAACCGTGGGCCTCTGGTCATGGAGGAGAATGGTTGGGGGAGCCTGTCCGGGCCGGGGCTCCTGTGTGCAGCCGGCTGCCCGGTCTTCTGGCCGGCCGCCCCTAGAGCCTCCAGCCCACGGAGGAGGAGGCATGAGGGGCAGGAAGCAGACTTTCCTCCCTGCTTTTGGGCACTGGGGCAGCTGCCCAGCTCCTGTCCTGTGGCAGAGGGTCTGTGGAGGCCACGGCCCCTGCCGCCCTCCGGTACTGGCCTCTCAGGAGGCGTTCCCAGAGGGGCACTGCATCTCCATGGTGACCGTGTTGGGCGTGCCGCTCCCGGCCTCCCCCAGCTCGGCTCCGTCTCGCAGGGCCCGCTGGAAGACCACCCTGAGAGGTTCCCAGAGCCGCTGTGACTTGTCCCTCCCGGCCAGGAAGTAGACGATGGGCTTGGCGCTGCCGTGGATGCAGATGCATAGGTCGGTGATGTACTCTGGGAAGGGGGCCGGGATCTGGAAGACCCAGAAGAGGAACCAGTCGATCCCTAAGTAGATGGAGGACACGAGGAAAACGGAGACCACGGCCAGGATGACGTGGTTGAGCTTGGCAGAGCGCTGGCGCCGCCGGGCCCGGCATTCCACATGCAGGGTGAGCAGCAGGCAGGGCAGCACCATGAGTGGGCAGAAGATGAGGAAAAGCAAGATGCCCAGGAAGGCGTCCATGGGCCTGCAGGCCCCGCCGGAGCCCCGGTGGGCTAGGTACACGCAGAAGTAGTTGTGGATGCTGGTGACCAGGAGCGACAGGGTCCAGAGCAGGGTGCACACCACGGCCGACAGGCGCTTGGGCCGACGGCGCCAGTACCAGACGGGGAAGATGACGGATAAGCAGCGCTCCGAGCTGATGGCGGGCAGGAGGCTCACGCCGGCGACAAAGGTGCAGAGTCCCAGGATCCTGGACACGGCACGGACATAGTCGGCGAATGTGCCCAGGAAGCCTCCCGTGTTCAGGATGGAGAACACGGCCTTGCTGAAGAGGTAGCCGACGTCGGCGCCAGCCAGGTGCAGGAAGTAGACAGAGAAGGGGCTCCTCTTGATGGAGAAGCCGAAAAACCAGAGGACCAGGCCGTTGCCCACCAGGCCGCACAGACAGAGGAGCAGGAAGATGTAGTTCATGACGGCGGGCGGTGGCAGCTTGGTGATCTGCTCGATGGTCAGGAAGCCGCGGCTGTAGAGCTCCGGGGCCTCGCTCACGTCAGGACACATCTGGGCAGGTGCAGAGGGGGAGACACCTGTGATGCGGGCCGGGCCCCACCCCCAAACCTGCACCTGTGTCCAGGCGTGCTGGTCCCGATCACAGGCTGGAAGCGTCACCGGCTCTGGAACAATGCGCTGGCTGTAGCTAGAGCAGAAGCCACCCCTGCTCCCACATAATGCCACCACTCTGTGTCCCAGAGTCTGTGGCTAGCAGCCTAGGGGAGGGACAGTGAAAACAGTCCCTAATAAAGGCCCAGGACTGCCCACCTGTCAGAATAGACTGGTCAAAAGGTGTCCGTGTCATGAAAGACACGGAACAACGGAGGAACCTTTCCAGATTGAAGGAGAATGGAGAGCCGTGGCCAACGAAGGCGACGCCGTATCCCAGATTTTAGAGTGGCCCTTACGGTTGCTGTGAAGGGTATTAGCGGGGTGGCGGGGAAACGTGCGTCTGGACTGTGTATCCTCGTACTGCACCAACGTTAGATTTTTCTGAGCAGGAGGAGGCTCTCTACTGGAAGGGCCTTGTTCTCAGAGGCTCCAGGCTATTCGGGGGCACAGGGGCTTGGTGTCTGCAATTTACTTTCCAACAGTTCTGGGAAAGGGTCTATCATGAGACCCATAGAGAGAGAGAGCGCAGGCGGCAAAGGTTACCAGCTGGTGAAGGACACGTGCGTCTGTGCTGTGCTGTCCTTGCAAATTTTCTGTACATTTGCCGTTTTTCACTCCAAAACGTGAAAATATTTATTTAAAAAATAGAATAAAATAATTGATTGAAAAAAGTGGACCTTGGCCCTAGCTGGAGTGGGAACCTGTCCCACAGCACCATCAGAGAGACCTGGCGACTCTGAGGCGGTCCACTGCAGGGCCGGGTGACCCTGGGTTTCTGGATCATGAGGGATCCGGATGCGGCCCAGGGCCCCCCTGTGGAGGCAGAGACTCTTGGGGCGGCTCTGTGGAAGCACTTTGATACCCTGTCTGACTGACAGGGTGCACCGGGCTGAGTATCTTGCCTGTAGGGTCAGGGCTGGGGATGAATACGTGAAGCTGGGCCAGGTGCAAGAAACTTGGGGGGGGGTGCAAACTGGAGAGCCCCTGTCCTGAGCAAAGTGGGCAGCTGGTGGATGCTGGGGGTGAGCAGGGGGCGGTTGGAACAGGACTGTGGGCTGAGTGGCCCATTATCCTTTCCCGCCTCCCCAGAGAAGCTAGAACCCTAGATTATAACGTGAACTACCCTGATCTTTAAATGTTCACATTTAAAAAACATTGTGTGGGCCAAACATAACACATCTACAAGCTGGATTCGTTCTCAGGCTGTCACTTTGACCTCCCATTCCAAACGACAAGGCTGCCCAGAGGTCTGTCGCTCCCCTCCCTGAGCCCGGCAGACATCACTAGTCCATCCCAGCACTCCTCACAGAGCCTGGACCTGACACCCCCCCACCCCGGTCCCCGTCTAATGCTGGGTATTGGTTCCCATTGCTCATGAATCTCCCCAAAAGAAAACAAACAGAAAGGTTCTTGAGGCTGGAACATTCTGCCACCTTCCAGATGGCCCCCAGCTTTGCCAGATACCTCATAACGGGGGGGAGGGTGCTTCTGTCAAGGGAGCCTGCAAGCAGAGCCCAGAGGTGTTGGCCAAACTTTGGGGAGACTGTGACGTCGGGGCAAGCACATGAAGGGGGTCTTATTCACCACCCATCATCCCCTAGGCACATTTATTGGCTCAGCATCTCTGTCAACCCCCAAACCCCTTAGCTTGCTTTTTCTTCAGCCTTTTCTGTTGGTGGCTTTGACCACTCCAGGCTACGGAGCAGTGGTCCGCGAGACCCAGTGCCCAGACAAGCCCACGCTGAGGGGTCACTCAGAGCGCCTCGCAGGCTGGAAAAAGCCTGCAATCCCCTCCTCGGAGTGGGAGCGGGAGGGCCGGCTGAGTCACCGGGCGTGTAGCTGCCACCCCAGCCACATACCGCCTTGTAAAATGCTTGCTCTGGAGCCCGGCCCCCCTCCCTGGGCTCTGTCTCTTCTCTGGGGATTTCTGGAGACTTCGCCCAACCAGTCCCATCTCTGCCTCCCATGGCTGCTGCTCCACAGTGGTCACTAGGGGAGAAGACCAAGGGCCACAGGTCCTGGGCAAGAGTCCAGCCTCTGTTCCGACCTCTGGGCTTATCCCAGTCAAGTTATCCTGCTGTCGTGAGCCTCAGTTTCCTCAAGTGTGGATGAGATTGTACTAGATAAACTCAAAACGTCCTTCCAACTTGGAGAATGTTTTCCCCGGGATTTAGAAGGGAATTCCAGAATTTTCAAGGAGCTCAGAGAAGTGGGGGGCTGGGAAGGGCAGAAGGGCTGGGTTGGCCTGATGCTGTGTCAGGGTCTCGGCCACGGCTGGTGCCTGCACAGAAACTGTGACTACCAGACCCCGGCCTTGAGCGGCACGGGCAGGGTGGCCCAGAGCCGGTGGGGCTCTGTGGGGCCCGTGACATCAGGGCCACCTTGGAGCCAGCTTCTTGGGGCCTCTGACAGGGCCTGGCTGTGGGACATAGCTGACCACCCATCTCTGCAGGGAAGATACAGGACAAGGCTGCTGGAGGTGGTAACAGCTCGCAGGGTGTGCGTGGGGAAGGGATTCGAGGCTGATGAGGATACTGGCGATCCGGGGGGCCCCTGAAACTGGAGCCAGGCCACATAGCCCGGAGGGTCTGCTGCCCACCTATGAGTCCTGAGACACAGGATGGGCCTGGGTGGCAGAGTTTAGGGGAAGGAGATGCTGGGCTGAGCTTGCCTCTCCTGCCACACCCGGCCCCGCCGTGCCCAGAGCCCCCTCTGCTGCCTGGCAACACTTGCCTTGCTCCGGCCGCCAGGATGGGCCTCCCAGGAACAGTTCCCCACCATCTCCAGGCCTGGTGAGTCCAGATTCCTCACGGCTCTGCCCCTGTGTGCCGGCCCGCACACCTACCCTGGCAAAGGCAGAAAGAGTAGCGTCAGGGCAGCGGTGTTCCCCAGCCGGCCAGAAAGCCCCTCCACCTTGCAGCACCCACGGCTCTTGCCTTAGAGGCAAGGCAGACAGGCAAGCCCTTGGCTCCCTCAGGGCTGTACGGGAGGCACAGGGACTGTCCTTCGGGTTTCTGGGCGGGTCACGCCTGCACGCACTGCCCCCTCCTGCCTGGGCTCCTCCTTCACCCCTTCATCACCGCCTAGATGCACACTGCTGCTTGCTGGGGGAGAAGCCCCTCTCCTCACCCCTTCTTGCTTGATCTGTGAGATTTCTGAAGCCAGATGGCTTCTGGGGACACGCATTTATGCCCACACACATTTGCTGTGTACCTCCTTTGTGCCAGCCCACGGGGGCACAGGGCTTCCCGGCAGTCAGTCCCAGCAGCTTGGTCAGGCCCCATGTTTGTAACTCGCTAAGGTGTCGGGTCTTTCCGCAACAGGTGGACACTGTGCCAGCCAGCCAATGGCCATCGCAGCACTTGGTCCTCATTGTCAGCTATGAGGCAGGAGTCCTCACGCCCCTGTGACGGGGCCCATGGAGGTATGGTCACCTGGTCACCTGCCCAGGGCCCCGCGGGAACAGCCGCATCCACTGCATCCACTGCAGTTTGGAGACTGAGTATCATTGAGCCCAGAGGGGCTGCAGAGGCAGGAACAGCTGGAGGGAGCAGGCCGGGAGGCTCTGTGGCAGCCCTGGCTCCAGACTGGAGGACAGGCAGCAGTACTTGGCCGGGCCTGCAGGTCAGGAGGCCTGGAAGGGGTGATGGCCCCGGGGACAGGGGCATCCCTGCCTGATGGAGACAGCTCCACCCTGGCCAGGCAGAGCTCATTGGTCCATGTGCCCCAGGTCCCCTTCGAATGGACTCCTGTCCCCCAATCGAGCCCTGCCCCAGCAGGCAAGCACCTAGCCTTCCTACTGTGCAGGTGGGGAAACTGAGGCCGAGCTGCAAGCCGTGGTCCTGCCCTCCTCCCGGAGGGAATGCTGGGCTGCTCTGCCAGCCTCCCCTGGAATTCCTTCCCGGCCTGCTGTGGCCGTGTGTCCCTCTGCACCCCTAGCCAGGGCAGGACCCAGGCAGGCGCACCCGTCATTGTTGGGGAAGGGTGGCCAAGAGTGGTCTCACTCACCTCCCAGCCTGGCCGCCTAGGGCGCCCTTCGGGCCCACGCCTGGATAGCGCAGCTGTGTGCCTCGCCGTGTGGGCGAGTGCACATGTGCGCTTGGCGTGTGGGTCACAGTGCGGCATGCGGTGACAGTGGGGTGGCAGCAGCGCCCCAGGTGGCTGTCCGTGGAGTGGGAGCCCTTGTGCTCCAGAGGAAGTGGGCAAGTCCGGTGTGTGTGCAGTGTGTGCGTGCAGAGAGCGGGTGCCACCAAGTGTGTCTCTAGAGCCCCACACCCCCTCCATGCATCATCTTGCTTCCAGCCGGGCCTCAGACAGGCCTCCCCGGAGGCTGGGACTTGCCCAAGCTCTCCCCCTGCAACCACAAGCTACCGGCCTCTCCCCCATCCTTGCTGGTCCCCTTTGCCCCCCACCCACAATGCTCCTACTCTACTTGGTGGTCATTCTGGTTGCACACCACCCCTAGGCCTGGACCCTCGAGGACGTCCTGACTGCGAGCCTTGCCCTTTCACCTCAGCCAAACTAGACCCCCCCCCCAGTACCCAGATGTCCCCCAAGGGCAGCCAGCTGGGGCCAGGCACGAAGTCAGGGCCCCTCGCTCACCCTGCTGATTGCGTCCATGGGTGGGTGTCCCTAGTGTTCTCCGAGCTCTCCTAATGCCCTGCCACGGGCAGTCTGAAAGGCTCCTGCACTCACGCAGAGATCTGGAAGCCAGGGAACCCCAGATGGGCCCTGAGAAGACGTGTGTGTGGCGTGTGTGGCGTGGGTGAGCGTGGGTGAGTGTGTGCGCTCCTTGGGTTGGGATCTGGCTTCTGCTGAAGCAGACACGAATAGCCGTCAGCTCCGCGCACTCCTGACCCGCCCTGCAAAGCACCAGGCCTCAAAGGGCTCTGGCTACCTGTCTGCCTCCTCTCCTTCCATCCCCCCCCCTTCCACAGCCCAGCCCGACGCTTGCTGGTGACAGGTGAGGCTGTCCTCCAGGAGGCCCAGGTGGGCACAGACTGCCATCCCCCAACCCTCTCCTCCCAGCTGTCACCGGCCCGCCCCCCACCCGAGGGAGGCTGCATTTCCCATTCCAGGGTCTGGGGTCCCCTGCTCACAGCTCGGCTGGAAGAGGCTAATCTGGGGACGGCAGGTGCCATCTGCAGGGGACAGGGTGGGATGCAGGCGCTCCGTGTCCTGGGCCCGAGCTCAGAGCCGCTGCAAGCAGGCAGGGCAGCAGGCGTGCCTGCAAACAGTGGGAGCCATCTCTCTGCACTTGGGACGCAGCCGGCTGGGTGTTCCCTTCCCGCCCCAGAAAGCAGACTTGGATGGCTGGCGTGGGTGGGGGTAGGGACAGAGGGGAGCCCCCACCCTCTGCCAGGAGGACAGAGCAGGAGTTGGAAGTAGAGGACAGTGTGGGGGTCAGGCACTGCCAGCATGCCAGGGCCTGCCACCCAGGACGGGGACGCTCAGAGGCTGGGGAGTGTGCCCGAGTTCTCCCTGGAGCCCCAGGGTTCCTGCTCGGAGCCACACGATTTCTGGGAGCCAAGTGCCCTGACAGCACCCACCTCGTTCTCCCTCCCTGCCTGGGCTTCTCCCTGCAGCCCTGGTTGCCAGAACACCCTCCCCTGGGCCCCGGGCCCCCACACAGCTACCTGCAGCTGTCCTGACCTTCCGCGGTCTCTCCTTCGTGGAGCGCGACACCCGCCTCTGGCTGCGGATCCCCGGGGCAGCAGGCCAGCACAGAGCAGTGCCTGGAGCCTCGGAAGAGGCGAGCTCAGAGTCGAGGACAGCCCTTGCCTGCCTGCCTGCCTGCCTGCCTGTGGAGGAGATGGCTTGAGGAGCAGAACCCGCCCCAAACCCAATTCCAGGCCCGGAGGGAGGGGGACAGGGAGGAGGAGGGGGGAGGGGCTGAGCCAGAGCTGGATGAAGCTTCGGGAAGGAATGCCCCGCTCTGGAGCAACCCCCGCCCCCCCAGCCTCACTGGGAACTCATCTCCCCGCCTGGTGACGTCATGTTGGCCAGAGCACTGCTGCCAGAGTCCAGCTGTTAATCTCCCTCGCGTCCTGCAGCTCCTCAGGGCTGCCCTGGAGAAAGCACTGGGCTGTGCACTTGCTTGGTTCCTTCCTTCTGCTCCCACTGGTCATTTTGGGGGTGCGCAGGCCCAGGAGGGACAGTCCCCATCCAGTTGTTGAAATATATTCAGAGGCTGTTACAGAGAAGCCAGGAGGTAGCAAGGTGAGGGGTCCATGGAGGGGGCGTTGGAGGCACTCTTGAGACATTGGCTGGGCAGCAGGACAGCAGTGCTACCCAGGGGCCACCCCATCCCCTTTCCCACCTGGAATCTGCCCAAGGCCCCCTGCCGGCGTATGGAACCAGGAACCCCCTTTTCCCGGCCCTAATAGCAATCAGATGGCGCAAGTGGAAAATCACAGCTCTTGCCTGGTGGAGGGGGGGTGCGGTCGATGGGCTATGCGTGCCTGCTCCGCGGGGGATGAGTCAGGCTTCCCCCCTACTCTGCGAGCCTTCTCAGGGTCCTGGGGCAGTGAGCCAAAGCCTGAAGGGGGATGCAGGAGCCCCAGGGGTGGCTGTGAGGACAAGTGGCTTCCCAGGGAGCCACCCGGGAAGGCCCCCCCTTGCCCTGCGCCAACTTTCTCATGGCCCGGGGAGCCCAAGGGAATTCCCCTCAGTGCTTTCCCTGTGGGAGCAAATGGTGCCCAGATTGGGGGTGGGGTGGGCATCGGGAAGAGAACCCAGAAATACAGCTTCCCTCGCACCTGCCCTGGGACCTCCAGGCCTCTTGCCCCTGGAGGAACCTGATGTCCCCACTCAAGTGCAAATCTCAGAGCCGAGGGGGTAGCCTAGGTCTGTTCCCTGCAGGGTCCAGCTGGCCTTCCGGGGCCTTTGTTTTTAGGGAGAGTGTGAGGGGAGGGCTCTAGAATACTGAAGCTCATGGCCACGCCCAGGACTGAGAGAGAGGCTGGGCAGAGAGCAGGCAGCGGTGACCCTCCGCTCCTCTCCTAGGGCAGGCCAGCTGGGGCCCAGCTGGGCTGCTTGTTTACATGGGGAGGCCAGGGGGAGGGGGGAGGCTGGGGGAGGCCGAATCCAGGCAAGTTCCAAGCGTAATTGCATTTGGACACTTAAAAGGAATCGTGTGAAGTGGGCTGCAGCTCTGAAGTCCGAGCCTTATTTGGTCTGGAAATTGGTTTCTTTCAAAACTAATGAGAGGTGCTTGTAAATGGGAATGCCATCCTTGGCCTGTGTTTGCTGGGTCCCCTTGCCACCCAGCGTCCCCAGGCGGTGTCCCCGCGTGGAGCAGCACGTCAGGGCTGTGGGGGACGGGTCCGGAGGCCGGGCTCCTGCAGGGACCGTGAGAGAGCCCCAGCTGGGCTGGCACCCGAAACCACGGCCTCAGGCTCCGTGTGTGGGCCTGGCGGCATTCACCCACTGAAGCCCACCCTCCCGCCACAAGGTGTAGGACTCAGTGCTGAGGTGACAGGGCCACAGTCCCGGCTCCCTGGCATCCTATCCTCATGCTCCGAACCGCCACCGCCCTGCCCTCTTTCCAGTAGAGCGGAACTTTATTTTTAATCGTCCCCTGCCACGGGTCCCGCCACACCCCACCCCACGCCCCCTCCCGAGGGTGCAGGCCAGGACCCTCCTCTGCTGGGGTCCCTGGGGGCAGGAGGCAGGGTCTGGCAGGGTCCCGACAGGGCCCTTCTGGGGTCCCCCATTGCCCTGCTGCTTCTGGATCAGGGGTGGGGTGTGGAACAGCCCTACTGAGGCCCCTCCTGTGGCCCCTCCAAGCCTGTGAGGTTGTACCCCCTTTCCCCCCCAGGGAGAGTTCTGCCCCTACAGGTATTTACTGAGCATATGCTAAATGCTGGGCACTGGGCCCCAGGCTCATGAACCAGACAGTCTCTCCCCTCAGGGAGTGGAAGTTAGGCAGGACGGCTCAAGGACGGCTCAGAATCGGATGACCCAAAGGTGTAAAACCACACCTGGATAGGAGGCCAGGTAGTCAGGACGGGCTAAATGCTGGGCACTGGGCCCCAGGCTCATGAACCAGACAGTCTCTCCCCTCAGGGAGTGGAAGTTAGGCAGGACGGCTCAGAATCGGATGACCCAAAGGTGTAAAGCCACACCTGGATAGGAGGCCAGGTAGATCAGGACGGCTTCTCTGAGGAGGGGACGGTGGAGCCCACAGGAATGGGCAGGAGTGACTCTGGTAAGAAGGGGACAGGAGGGATCCCCAGCAGAGGAAATGGCATGAGCAAAGGCCCCGGGGCAGGGAGGCATGTGGCACAGGTGAGTTGGGGTAGAGGAGACCCCAGCCACCAGGCAGCTCTGAACGGCCCCTCCGGGCCCAGGACCTGGCCCTCCTAGTGCTGACCTCACCTTTCTACTGCCATTTGTGCCATGTGCTCGGAGGACAGGTGCAGCACTGACAGTGACAACCGCAGCTGCTCCCTCCTGCGGCCTGTGAGCCAGGGCCTGCCTTAGTTCATCATTCAGTCCTCACAGCATCCCCTGTTGTACAGATTCATTCAACATGCATGTACTGAGCACTTACAGTGTGCCTGGCACTGTGCTAGGCTCTGGGAATCCACTGATGAATGAGACAGATAGTGATCCCTGCTTGCAAGGTGCCCAGACCCTAGAAATGAGGAAACTGAGGCCCAAGGAGCAACTCTGTGTTTCCTTTTCACACCTGTACCCCCCCCTGCAGGACCTGAGCCGGGGACGGGGGTCCACTTCATCTCTGTATCCCCAGCACTGGGCGTGGAGGTATTGGGATATGAAGAGAGGTCCAGAGCCCTGGGACCTAGTCCTGGCTTTGCCTCTGATGAACCGAGAAAACCAGGCCTCAATTTCCCCAGCTGTACCGTGGAGTGGTGGTGGGGGACTTGATGATACCTCTGCTCCATTCCCCATGCTCACCCTTCACTCCAGCTCTACTAGGCTGGTTCTTCTCTTTCTTTAGCAGGGTGACTGAGATATATTTCACATATCAAACAATTCACTTCTTTAAAGTGTGTAGTGGTTCCGTATATTCAGAGTTGTGCAGCCATCACCACAATCTCATTAGGGAACATTCTGTCACCCCCAGAAGAAACCTGGTACTGTGAGCAGTCACTCCACATCCCCCTCCCCAGCCCCTGGTGACCACGAACCTACTGTCAGTCTCCGTGGATTTGCCCTGTTCTGGACATTTCATAGAAACGGATCCACACACTTAGTGGTCTTTTGTATCTTATTTATTCCACTCAGTTAAAGTCTTCAAGGTTCATCCACATTGTGGCACATGCCAGGGCTGTGTCCCTTTATATGGTGATAGGCTGGTTCCTTAGGGCCGTGTGCTCTAGGACCTGTTCTCTTCCACTTGACTAAGATCCTCCAGGAGACAAGACCAGTGTAGGGCTTGGTCTTTGCCTTTTTGGTTTCAGTTCTGGCGATTTAAAAAAAGGTCTCTCCGAGGTTTAGCTCGCTTTCCTGTTGGGCAAGGGTGAGTGGGGCCCCCTCCTCCTCCACTCTCCCCTTCTCCAACCAGGCTGGACCATCAGTGATGGAAAGTGTATCTTGGGAATATATGCAGAAGCCTACATTCTCCTTTGTCCTGCATGTGGGAGATTATTCATTTGTTCATTCATGTGTTTCTTCATCCACCCATCCATCCATCCGTCTACCCATCCATCATCCACCCATGCACCCATCCACCCACCCACCCACTCACCCATCCATGTATCTACCCATCCATCCATCCACCCACCCACTCATCCATCCATCATCCACACACCACCCATCATTCATCCATCATTCATCACCCATCCACCCATCACCCATCCACTCACCCATCCATCCATCCACCCATCATTCATCATCCATCCATCCATCCATCCATCCATCCATCTTTATCTACATTTAACACATATTTACTGAACACCAACAATGGTGCTAGAAAGAAATAATGGATAAACCAGAACAGGAGGAAGGGAAGGTAGCTGATAAAAGAAACAAATGAACACAAGAATTCCAACTGAGATCCATGCAGTGCTGAGAATGAACAAGGATGGCGATAGAGAATGATGTGGTGAGAGGGTGGGGAGGTGTGATGTAAGCCTAAAATGTTGACATCCTTCTAATACCCAGGTCTGGCAGTATGTGACCTTAGCAAAAGAGATTTTGCAGATGTGATAAGCTAAGGATCTTGAGATAGAAGAAAATCTTGGATCATCTGGGTGAGCTGGCATAATCACAAGGTCCTTATAAGAGGGAGGCAGGAGGCTGAGAGTGATGCGTGATCACTGGGGTTTGTGGGGGAGATAAGGCATGAGGTGTGATCCCTGGGGTCAGAGGGGAGAGACTAATAAACATGACTAATGAACTAATGATGACTAATGAACATGAATATGAAAAGGGACCTTGAGCTAAGGATTGAGGTGACTCCTAAAGATTGTAAAAGACAAGGAAATGGGGTCTCCCCTAGGTGCTCCAGAAGGGACTGGCCCTGCCTCCTCCTTGACGTTAGGTTTCTGATCTCTAGAACTGCAAGGGAATAAATATTTGTTGTTTTAAGCCTCTGAGTTTGTGGTCTTTTGTTTCAGCAGCCATTGGGAAGGAATATAGGTGGTAGGCAGCTCTGGAAGCTCTTTCTGCTTGAATGAGACCTGCAGCATCCGGGATAAGAACAGCAGGTGCAAAGGTCCTGAGGTAGTAAGGATTTGGTGTATTAGCAGAGCAGAAAGGGTGGCTGGAGGACAGGAGTGTGAAGGTGTGTATGATGAGGCTGGGGAGGTGGGTGCCACCTCTAGCCCCCTGCCAGCCCAGGTGAAGAGCTGCCTCCTGGAGCCGAGGTTGGGATGCTTGCAGGCAGAGCATCTTGGCCAGTTTCCCATCTTTCCAGTTGGATACTCTCTGCCCAGTTTCCAATTCTTCGCTTCCCTAGGGCCCAGAAATTTCCCATCTGTGTCCACTTCTCTCCCTCCCCGTGGCCTGGACTTGGGACAGGCTTCTGGCAATTCTGGCCCAGCCTCTCCTGTGACCTCCCCTCCACTTTAACTATACTTAACATTTGGGGACAGTGTAAGTAGTTGACTTGGGTGATGGTCCCAGGAAGCACTACAAGGAGGTGGGGAAGTGAGCCGGGGAGGAAAGGAGTCATGAGAAGACCCCACCTTGTTTGAGGGGATCTAGTCTTCAGCCCACCATGGCCTCAGGCTTCTGTCATTGGGATATTGTGACAATGGACACCTGCAGACCCAGGCAGGAGCCCTGGGCAGGTGGCTGCAGGGTGAGGAGACAGGCTGAGGCCAGCAGTGAATGTGGCCGTCAGACCCTCACGGGAACTGGGGTAAACCAACCCCTGATTGAGGGGAATAGGAGGCAGGGAGGCCAGAGATGACCTTGCACTAAGTCCCGAGGTCATGTTCTGCCTCCCTGTCTAGGCCAACCATCAGTGCATACGTACAAATACAATGGAAGTGTGTCTTGGTGCCCACATCACACTGGTTACGGTTTTCCCTGGGACTAGTGCAAAATCGCAGGCTTGTTCTCAGGTCTGGGTGAGCTGCTGTCTTCTGTTTGTGGGAGGCTGCAGTTCCTAAACCTGGCACAAGTAGCTGTTTTCCAGAGAAAGCTTAAGATTGTTTTGCTCCTGGTACATCTGTCTGATCTGGAATTTTCCCTGAAGGCTTGTTCTATCTGCCAGTTGAACAGATCACACTGATTGGATGTGTGTGTGTTTCAAGTCTTTCTTTTTCTTTTTTTTTATTTTAAGATTTATTTATTTGAGAGAGAGAGTGAGCATGGCGAGGGGAGAGGAACAGAGGCAGAAGGAGAGAGAGACCCAAGCAGACTCACTCTGTGCTGAGTGTGGAGCCTGACGCGGGGCTCGAGCTCACCACGACCTGAGCTGAAACCAAGAGTCGGCCGCTTAGCCAACTGCACCACCCAGGCACCCTCAAGTTGTTTTTTTTTTTTTTTAAGAAGTTTTAAATTCCAGGATATTCAAAACCTTGTGGTGAAATGCACCTAATATAAAACTTGCCATTTTAATCATTTTCAAGCTCACAGTTCTGTGGCAGGAAGTAAACTCACACGGTCGTGCAACCATCACCAACGTCCATCTTCAGAAATTTATCTTGCAAAACAGAAAGCCTGTCTCCACGAACCATTCACCCTCCCCCTGGCATCCATCGTCCTACTTGCTATGAATTTTACGACCCTAGGGACCTCATAGAAGTGGAATCACCCAGTTTGTCCTTTTGTGACTGGTCTTTTCACTTGGCCGAGTGTCCTCATGCCCATCTGTCATAGCAGGTGTCAGAATGTCCTTCCTTTTTAAGGCTGGACACCGTTCCGGTGCAGGGACGGACCACGTTTTGCCTGTCCGTTCATTCACGGGTGGACACTTGGGTTGCTCACACGTTTTGGCTGTTGCCGATCCTGCTGCTGGGAACACACCAAGTCTCTTTGCAAATGTCTCTCTGAGACCCTGCTTTCAGTCCCGTGGGAATATGCCAGCAGCGCAATTGCTGGATCCTATGGTAATCCGAGCGTGACACTTTTGAGGACTCACTATGCTGTTTGCTGTGGTAATGGCATCATTTTACAGTCCCCCAAAGTCCCCCAAAGGGTGCACAGTGGTGGCGGTTTCTCCACATCCCCAGCAGCACGTCATTTCCCATTTTTTTCCTAGCGGCCTCCTGACAGGTGTGAGATGGAATCTCACTGCGGTGACCTATGCTTAACTTTTGAACAAAGAAAACAGTAGTATCCTTCTACCTACTAGAACCCAACTGTCCCTTGACAACCAAGGACACAATGGCCCTCCTTCCAGAAGAGGAGATGCAAAGTCCTGTTGGCCTCTTAGCCACGTCCGGGTGGCACTCATTCCTTCTCGCTGAGCCACGCTTCCTTCTGGATCTTGTCACGTGAACGCTAGACACTGGGCAGCCACTATGAACACGTTTCCTATTCGCTAGAGGAGGAAGGGGAGAGGGGGGAGGAGCACACCCACCCCTGCAGCAGCCCTTGCTCCTGCCGCTCCAACAAGGCAGGTGCCACTTCCTTTTCCTCTACCCATCCCAGACCATTCCCTTTGCCCTCTGTGCTCATCACAGCTCGTCTTGGTTCTTTGCCTGGTGGGGTGATCCAAGCCTTCATCCCTGAAGCTTCCATGCCAGCAGGGGGCCTACCACTTTTGGGTTCCTGGAGTTTCCCACACATGCGTACTAGGACATGGGAGTTCTGAGGGGGAGCCGCAGAGGCTCCCTTGGGGTCCAGGTGCATGCTCCCTACTGCCTGGTAGGTCCCCAGTTTCCGCTTGGAACCAGGACCAGTCATCCCAGACAGCATAGTAAGCGCCTTCTTTGCCTCTCGTTTCAGAGCCTAGACTGCATCCTAGGGTCCTGCAAAGTGTTGTCACCCAGCCATTAAACGGCCATCCCTTCACTCAAAAATACTTACGATGGGGGCGCCTGGGTGGCTCAGTCGTTAAGCGTCTGCCTTCGGCTCAGGGTGTGATCCCGGTGTTCTGGGATCGAGCCCCACATCAGGCTCCTCTGCTAGGAGCCTGCTTCTTCCTCTCCCGCTCCCCCTGCTTGTGTTCCCTCTCTCGCTGGCTGTCTCTGTCAAATAAATAAAATCTTAAAAAAAAAAATACGATGATGGGGAAATGGCAAGACAGAGTTCAATGGACAATAAGCCCACTGATGAACTTCATTTGTGGAGAAATGAGTTTCTCAGGCAGAAACAGTGTTCTCGAACTTGTATATGACCAAGGCATTCCTTTAAGTCCCTGGATGGGACTGTGTCAGGATTCCTTGCAGGCAGGGAAGGCAGAGTCACACTGAGAGCAAGTGATTACTCCAGGAAAAACAGGTTGCGGTCCCTTCCATGACAGAAGGGGTTCAGTGAAATTGGCCCTCCACTGAGTGGCTGGCCGTCCTCTGGGGAATGGCGCTCTTTCCGGGGTGTCTGGCTCTCAGCACTGGCTGAACTGTATCAGCTTTGCTGAGGGGAAGCCTGAGTTGTTGAGCTCATGCAAAGCAGGGCAGCTGAGGACACAGGCTGAGCGATGTCCAGACAGGTCATCTGGTCCACCTGATTTTTGGGAGCCTCCCCTGTGAAGCTGGCCTTTAGTGAGGCTTTATGTGGGACGCAAATATCTGTCTGCCCACTCCGTGCCCACTAGGAGAGCTTCTTCCCCAGGCCTCTTCCCCAGGCCTTCTGTGACCAATCTTGTCCCTTCCGAGTCCCTCACTATCCAGTAGGCACCGCCAACAAGGCCGTGTTGACCTCTCTGATAATCTCTCCTTCCAAGTAAAATGAAAAGCCAAGGGTGCTGTTGGAAATTCTGTCCTTAGCCACGTCAGGACCACCTCCGACCACCTCCTTGGAGCTGCAGAGCCACAGCTGTCTACTTTCTGTCGGGTCACTCGGCTCCAGCCGTGGCAAAGCTGGCACTGCAGCCTGGATGAATGGCAGACTCTTCTCTTGTTCCGGACCCCGCTCAGACCTGGCAGGCGTCAGCTGGGAGAGCACACAGCACGAGCTGCACGTTGCATCCCAAATCCAAAGAGGCCCATTAGGCATCGTGCTGCCAGCTTCGTGGCGGGAGCAGTCGGGTCTAGCAACTGGTGCTGCTTCTCGAGGGGCTGTCGCAACATGCCCCAGACCACTGGAGCGCTGGCCGTTTCACTGAGATCACAGCCCCTGCATTTTGTGGGGTTCACTTCCCACCTTCTGATATGCACGTGTCTCACCAAGATTTCTAGGGTATTTATGCCTCTCAGTCATCAGGTCCGAGCTGCACAGTGTCATCAGTACCGTGGATCAGGGTGTTGTCCTGTGGAATGGCGACGTCCCCAAGTCCCAGAGTGCTAGGTCATGACGCAGGGCTGGAGAGCTGACGGGCCTAAGGGGAGATGGGGCAGGGGCACTGTTGTCACTGGCCGGTGAAAACTAACTTCCCACTTGCTTGTGTTTTGTGATTGATGAGTATAGGGGAAGAAGGATTTGCTGGGTGTTGGGAGCCGTGTTGATTTGCTCTGGTAGAGACCCCCCCACATCTGGAAGAGCATGTGAAACTGAACTCACCACCAACTGAGTTTACAGTATTCCTTTTGGTTTTCTATTTTGGGGGAGAGAGAGAGGCAGTTCTGGGGGATCCTCCTCAGCCGTTTCTGCTACAACAACCCTACTCCCACCAGCCAGGGAGCCTCCACCTGCTGAGACTCTCTACCCCCCCTGCCTTCCAGAACAAGGGGGTTGACTACAGGGTGGCTTGGAGGACCCACTGAGCTTGGTGTGAGATGGACCGGTATCAAAACCCTGTTCACTGCTTGACCTCCATAAGGAGGACCAGGGGGGTGATGTCAGCTTCCCAGGATTAACATCAGCTCAGACCCAGGGTCCTATACTCCTCCATCCCCTCCTCCCCCATCTGGATCCTTCCTTTTCTCCAGTACAACTGCCCGAGTAAACGACCTCTTTGGGGGAAGGCAAGGAGGAAATCTCTACATTATAGATTTTTGGTAGACAAGCAGGGTCCTTCCTCAAGAGGCTCTGGATAAAATCTGGGGACTGGGAGAGGGGCCAGGACTGTCCGTGGCAGGGCCTCAGGCCAGGTCTGTTGGTCAGATCTCGCGTGTTTTTGCTTATTCCAATCAAGGAAGTTCTCGGTAGGCTGCTCATCCGTTTGTGAACCATGTTAAATGGTAGTCGTTCTAGTAAAAAATGTTGGAATATCAGCAATTTTACGTGGTTAAACCCATCGTTTTGGTCTCAGGTACTTAGTGATCAAGGAGCCATTGCCAGAGTTCACCACTGGTCAAGCTCTTCTGGTTGTTACTGTTCCTATTATGGTAACTACACCCTCCTTGGCTCCATGGCCCTGGGCTGCGGGTGGGGGGGGGGGCTCCATCATCTACGCTGATTTCAGGAAGTCCGCGTGGATGGTAGCATCTCCCGCTATCATTCCTGGCAAGCCCCAACATCACATTCCTCCCACCTTGGTCTAACACTCTTGGGGGAGGGGCCATTCCCGTACATATTCCCGAAGTTTCTGCCAATGGGAAACAAAACACCTGTCAATTCTTCGTTGTGTATAGTACGTCTTCCCAGGTCAGATTCTGTTCCCATGCTCCCGGACTCTGCTGGGGTTTGAGAGTAGGTGCAGGTCTGGAAGCAGGTGGTAGAGATGGGCTCCTGAGGACGTGTCTAGCTTAGGAGTGACCCTTGGAATTCCTTCGAGCTAACGCTCTTCGAGAAGGGACAGGGCTGCTTCGACCAGCAAGAGAGGTTCCATGGAATTTGGAGGTTCAACGTCTTCAGCTGCATTGGAGTCTTTCCAAATGGAATTCATCCAAGTCTTTAGGGTTCTCCACTTCCCCAATCGATGCCCTAATTTTCACTGAGGAGGGCCACATGGCCGTGAGTTGAAATGGCCATGTCATGCGTAGTTCAGCCACCCCACAGGGTCAGAATTTGGGTTTGGATTTTCAGAAATTTCACTCTGTGGCTGTAAGAGATGTGGACTTCTTTCGGGCGGTCATGGAAGTTTTCTGATACTTTAACTTGGCCATGCACTGAATAGTTAAAGCCTTGAGCTCATTTTTTTCCCCCTCCTAATTTTCCTGTGCCTTTAGAAGAGGCCCACCAACTGCATAGCTTATACACACTGCTGGGTGTGATTGTCACTGTCAAGGAAAAGCATGTGTCACTTGACCCTTTATGGTACGTGCTGGAAGGCTGGTTTGGGCAAAGCACACCATGAACGCCCCCGTTCATCACTGTCTTGAGAAATTACAGATCCGTCCTCCCTCTAAATTCCCACCAAGCAGGATCTGTCGAAGATTGTATTGTTCAGCCTTCAAGTCAAGGGCTCCGGGAGTGGCCAATCCAGAGCATCTCCCTTGTAAGGAAGAATGTCGGGTGGCAGGCCTTGCTCTCAGAGCGCTGGCCGCGCAAGGAGGGAGCAGCCACAGAGCGTTGTGTGGGTATAGAATCTCGCAGGTGCCCGCAGAGGATGCCTGCGTGGGTGTTCTGTCCATTGGGCCGTTTCCAGATGCCCTTTCCATGAGTCCCCCCAATAAACTTATGTCTCAATTGCTGTCTGTGGGCCTTTCGTTCAGTCTCGCTGGGTTATCACCCACCCCTGGCTTGGAGTCTGCTGGCTGTACAGCTTCCATGGGACTCATGGTGATTATTTAGGTAACCATTTTGGCCCCCATGCATGTGTGAACACCAGTGTCCCAGTCACTGCTGGCAGTAAGGTGCCTTTGAATATAATCAGGCCAGAGGCCACATTGCAGGTTCTCATCTCCAGGCCTCACTCCTGTTACAGAAAATGGTATCCATCTGAGCTTGAGCAAGAGAACAGAACCTCTCCAGGTATTCCAGAAATAAAGGCCTTACTATAGAAAGCGGGGCTTCTCTGAATAAGAGAGGAGCTTTGGGGGAAAGGTCTGGAAATCCCAGAGGATAAGGGAAGCAGTCACTGTTCACTTTGACCCGGAGTGCTGGAACAGAGGGGACGCACAGGTCAGGGAGCGGTCCAGAGCCAACCACCTTTGGCCACCATGGGCGTAAGGTAGGAACCCGGGAGGGGTGTTCAGAGCTACTGCTCACTCGTACCCAGGGCCAAATGGAAGCTCCCGGAGACATCCATGAAGTTGTTGTATCTGGTTGGCACAACATCTAGGGAATTCTGCTTTACGGATACCTTACGAATCTTTTGAAAATTCCTCTTATTGGTAAACTCTTACCAGGAACTGTTCAGAGAAGGGGATTCTGGGACATGCTGTTCTCAGCTATAGAAGGAGTGACAGTGGCACGTGGTGGGTTTCAGACAACCCGTGTGTCAGCCGGGGCTGCCATGACCAAACATCACAGCTGGGGGCTCGAACACACAGTTTCGGAGGCTGGGGGGTCCGAGAGCAAGGTTGATGGCGCTTGGTTTCTGGTGAGAGCTCTTTCCCTGGCTTGTGGACCACTGCCTTCTCGTTGTGTCCTCATGCGGCAGATAGAGAGCCACCAAGCTGTCTGGCATCTCTCTTAGAAGGGCACTGATCCCTGCAGGTGGGGCCCCTGCATGACCCCATGTAACCCCCACCACCCCCAAAGGCCCGTCTCCAAATACCACATGGCAGGGGTTAGGGCTTCGACACAGGAATTTGGGGGGACACAAACATTCAGTCCACCGCACTGCACACCCTCTATGTCTCTTTCTTGATTTTAGTGCATATATATTTTTTTTTTTTGTATTTAGGACATTTGTTTTTGTGGTTCCCTTCATGGCCCTATATGACATCGCAGTCCCTCATGTTTTTGGCCTTTGTCGATTGGTTTCCTACTCTGGGTGGTGTGCTCTTTTATTATGTCGTTAAAATTTTATTTAATTTCTTGAATTATAATTTTTGGTACTTGTTCTGTTCCGTTGCTTTGTTTTCCTTGTGGGATTCCTTTTACGCCTCTCTTGGATCTTCTTTGCCTGTCTTCCACGTCTGTAATTTTGACTCAAGTTTTCATTTTGATTCATAAAGTTTCCTGCTTTCCTTAAAGCCTCGTTTGCATTGCTTCTTGGCCCTTCTCGGTTCCTTTCTGGTTCAGTTCTCATTTCTTCGATTCCTCTCTCGTTTTAATTCTTTCCGGTTCTGCCACCTCCTTTCAAATTTTCCTTTTTCTCCCCTTGCTTCACTTGTACGTTTGTTCTCAGTCTTGCTCAGGCTATCTGGCCACAATATTTCTTAGTATCTTAAATAAGAGATGATTCAGCCACACACACACACACACACACACACACACACACACACACAGGGGCTCCTGCCAGTTATGACAGTGTGGATGGACCTGGAGGACATCGTGCTGAGTATATCAGTCAAACCTAGAGAGACACACACAGAGACCTCACCTACCTGCAGAATCTAAGAAAAACAGAGTCGCAGAAACAGAACAGATTGGTGGTTGCCAGAGGTGGGGGGAAGGGATGGGGGGACCTGGCGGAAGGGGGTCTAAAGGACAGACTTCCGCTGAGAAGATACAATAAGCTCTGGGAATGTAAAACTTTTGAAATGTCCAATGTACAGCTCTCATCCGTTTGGAGGGCATGTCTTGGCGGCTCGTCTTCCCGGGCTGTGGAGGGCTGTCACGATTCCTCATCCTCTCTTTTGTACAGTGTCTTTCTGTGTGTGTGTGTGTTTAAGATTTTATTTATTTGAGAGAGAGAGAGAGAGAGAGCGCACAGAGGTAGATGGCCCCACTATGTGTGTGTTTTTTAGAATGGAGATATAAATCACCTACCATAAAATTCACCCTTTTATTTATTTTTTTTAAGAGAGAGAGTGAGAGCAGGGGGTGGGGCAGAGGGAGAGAGGGAATCTCAAGTGCAGGACTTTTTTTTTTTTTTTTTAAGATTTTATTTATTTATCTGACAGAGAGAGAGAGACAGCCAGCAAGAGAGGGAACACAAGCAGGGGGAGCGGGAGAGGAAGAAGCAGGCTCCCAGTGGAGGAGCCTGATGTGGGACTTGATCCCATAACGCCGGGATCACGCCCTGAGCCGAAGGCAGCTGCTTAACGACTGAGCCACCCAGGCGCCCCTCAAGTGCAGAACTTGGTCTCACGATCCCGAGACCATGACTCGAGCCGAACCCGAGAGTCGGACACTTAACTGACTGAGCCACTCAAGCGCCCCTACAATTTACCCTTTTTAAGTGTACAGTTCAGTGTTTTTACTATGTTCACATGGTTGTGCATCCATTCACATGGATGTTATATAGGGTCATGAAGGTAACCACAAAAACAAAAACCACACAGCTGTGTGGTTCCAGAACGCTTTCTTCACCCCAAAAGAGACCTGGAGCCCGTTACCAGTGGGTCCCCACCCCTGCTCCCCCAGGCCCTGACTCCCCTAACCTGCCTCCTGTCTCCGTGCATTGACCTGTTCTGGACAATTTCACACAAGTGAATCTGGCTGCTTCCACGGACCAGACTCAGCCCTGCACCCCTTTCTATGGCTGAATACCGCCCCATTGCACGGATTCGCCACGTTTTGTTTATCCTTCCTTCGCCCCTTTGTGCAGGAACGCCCTGTGTGCTTGTGGGCTTCCGATATCCCCGAGCGCTCTCCTCATGTCCCATTTCCTCGATGGGACGAGAGAGAAGGCCTGGCCCGGCTGCTCCTGGCTGCACCCCGGTGCCGGCACACAGGGTGCTTAGCGAGCAGGGGTGTGTGCGCCGGTCACAGCGGCTGCCACTGGCACGGGACACGCCCTGACTGAACCAGGCTGATGGCACCCCCCTGCCCGTGCCGGGAGGACTGCGCCCTCAGAGTGGCCCCAGTGTTGTGGGGATTTGGGGGAACAGCCGGCTTCCTCGCCCCTAGAGGGTCTTCTTCTTCGAGATTCCCGCTGGAACTGAGCCTTTTGCTACCAACTGGTAATTTGCCTTCTATGGCTTCTTCCCCTTCCCTGAGTTGCTTCTTGGCTCGCCATCCAAGCAAACTACTCCAACCCTGTGTCAGGGTCTGCACCCTGGGCTCCCGGCCTAGGAAGACATGCTTGTGCTTGGGCCTGACCCGCTAAGGCCCCAGATTCCGTCCCACCCAACAGCCTCTCCAGGCCTTCATCCCGGACTCCCCATGGGCCTTCTCCCCAGGGCTGCACCCCAACCCTGCTGGCCTCCAGGCTTGGCCTCTTGCCCTGCGCTCTCCTGCCCCCGCCCTGCTGACCCTCTGCCCCCTTAGTCCCTCCCTTGGCTGCCACCCCAGGCAGCTCAGTTCCCAACCCGACAAATGATCCGGGTCTCCCAGGATTCTTGTTGCTTGTGTCACGTGTGAGAGAACTGAAAATAGCCAGTGCAGCCTGGCCTGGGAAGTATTTGGTTTTTCCGGGGGTGCGGGACCGGCGGCGGCTGGGGGGTGGCGGGGTGGGGGGGGTGGTGTTCGTCCCCAGGGCACTGCCGTGGGGTTAGCTCACCAGCGCCCCTGCAGGTGGCCCCAGGCTCAGCGGCGGGCTCTCCCTGGCTCCTGCCAGGCTTGGCGTCCACTCTGTCCCCCACCCACCGTGTGATTGTGGCCAGAGCACACGGCCTTGCTGAGCCTCAGTTTCCCCAAACACACCAGTTAGATAATTGCTGCTCTGTTCTCAGCGGTAGTGTCGAGACTGAATGGTGACACGGGATTTGGAAATTATTTGTGACTTTCAAAGACACGTGCTACATGAGGAAGTGGGGGAAGATCGGGAACAGGGACTGAGGCCCTGTCGTGTGTCCCTTCTCCCTGTGCACCTGGCAGTCTGCACTGTCGTTGACCCCATGTTATGGGTGCAGAAACCGAGGCCCAGTGAGCTGCCAGGTGCCCTGAGCTCTCGAGGTCGGTGCTGCGGAGGGATAGGGATGCAGACCCGAACGAGCCAGCGAGCTCCTTCTGTATTACTGGGTGGTGCCCCAGCCGGTCCTGCATGCAGTTGGCGCTCGGTAGGAGGGATGAGTGAAGGGATGGCTAAAACCGCAAAGCCACCTTAGGAAGGCCGATGTGGGCAGGAGCATGCCCACTGCCCGAGCAGCTGACGAGGGACCAGCCCCGTGGTGGGTGGTCAGCCTGAGGAACCCAGGAAAGCAGGGAATAAGACCGAGAAGCATCTAGAGCAGGCCCAGGGAGCCTGACCTGTGACGGTGGGTGTCTCCAGGCTGCACGGACATTTGGGCCCCTCTTGGGATCCCCCGTGCAGCCCTGCAGCCTCAACAGGAAGTTCCCATTAATCCCCCTGTGAAGTCGGGAACCAAACACGGAGGTAGTTGGCACCTTGCCCAAAGTCACATCACCACCCCCCCTGCACGTGTTAGGGAACCGAGGGGCATTTCTGACGTTCAAACCAAGTTTCAAGCCACCCGCCGGTGGGTATCTTGGGAGAAAAAGCTCTCTGTTGGTGGTGCAATCCTCCAACAGTGGCCCTGGTGTGTCATGAAGCGATCCTCAGGCTGAGCCCAAGTCAGTGTCCCCACCAAGAGGACGCCTTTCTTCACTGCAGCTTCCGGGGGACACTGGCAACAAAGCAATATTGGAAACACAGCTGCGTGGTGGTGGGTGGGCTCTTCATTTCTGTGCATGGAGGGGGAGGCAGGAGAGAGGAGGCCACTGTCCCCTGATGAATCTTAGGTTTGTTTTCTTGCCTGGAGCCATGCCAAGCACTCCCTTTCTCAACTCCTCTGCACACTACCGGCTCTGACTTTGCCCTAGTGCCTCCTCTGGGTTGCCTCGTTTTGCAATCCAAGCCATGCCAGGGCCCAGCCTGGCCCTTCCGCAGGCCCGATGTGCTGTGGCCTGCCCGCCTGGGGCGCCTTCCTCTCCGGCCTGTGGGTCGCATGCTTGGGGACTGAGTCTATGGCCGGCCAGGGCTGTGTTCAGATATGGTGCTTCTAGCCCACTGGGTGATGTAACCTCGGGAGGAATGCCATTGAGCCCCCCACCCTGCAACCTGTTCCCTCGTCTGCCAGCGGGGGAGAGTGACAGCTGTCTTGGCTCTCAGGATGGACATGAGAACAGATAACTGTGGTGTGGGAGATGACTTTATGGGCACAGGAATTAATGCTGAAACAAAGCCTTGTCACCTATTGTGGCAGGCATCCTTCTTATTTTTAGAGAGCAAGAGTGGGGGCGGGGCAGAGGGAGAGGGAAAGAACTTCCAAGCAGACTCTATGCTGAGCCAGAGCCCAACTTGGGGCTTGCTCCCAGGACCCCAAGACCATAACCTGAGCTGAAATCGAGAGTCAGTTGCTTAACCGATTGAGCCACCCAGGCGCCCCGGCAGGCATGCGTCTAAGATGACCCCCCACAGAGCCCCTCCCCTTGAAGGTGGGCTGAGCATGGTGACTCGCTTCTCACCAACGGGACACAGTGAGAGCAAAGGGACTGGGTTGGACAGGATACGACTTCTACCCTGCTAGTCCTCTCTGGCTTTTCTCTCTTGACCGCTCTGATGAAGCTGGCTGCCCTGTCGTGAGCTGGTCTAGGGAGAGGCAGGGAGTGGAGGCCCTCAGTCCAACAGCCCACAAGGAACCGAATCCAGCCAACAGCCACCGAGTGAGCCTTGAGCCTCAAGATGCCTGCAGCCCTGGGGGACGCCTCGACTGCAGCTTTCGAGAGACTCAGAGCCAGGGGCCCCTTGCCAAGCCACATTCAGATTCAACGCTAAGAAAAACTGAGAGATAATTGATGTTCTTTTAAACCATGAAGTTCTGGGATTATTTGTTATACAGCAGTAGATAACCAATACACTTCAAGTTCAGGTGTCATGGCTTCTCATTGGTCGAGCTGTGACTGTCTCTCATTGGCTGGACTGTTGCTGGGGGAGGAGAAAATCTTGAGTGGGTAGTAAGGTAGGCATCTTCCAGCCAGGAAAGAAGGTACTGGCTCTTCCTGTTGGGGTCTACAGTTGACTGCCATGAGTGGTAGTGTGTGAGGTGCCCCCCCCTTCTGGCTTCCCCACTCCATATTATTTTATTTTGTTTTCTAAAGATTTTATTTTATTTTTTAAAGATTTTATTTTTAAGTTCTCCACACCCAGGGTGGGGCTTGAACTCACAACCCTGAGATCAAGAGTCACTTGCTCCACTGACTTAGCTGGCCAGGTGCCCCTCCCCACTCCATTTTATTTTATTTAATTTATTTTTAAAAAGATTTTATTCATTTATTAGAGAGAGAGAGAGTGTGCTAGCATGAGGGGCAGAGGGAGAGGGAGAAGCAGACTCCCCCCAGAGCAGGGACCGCCCCCCCCTCCACATGCAGGGCAGGATTCCAGGACCCTGGGATAATGACCTGAGCCGAAGACAGATGCTAACAACTGAGCCACCCAGGCATCTCCTCCCCACTCCATTTTAAATGAGGTTTCCTTTAATTAATTTTCACCAAGTGCTTTTACTGCCTTGCATTCCACTTGGGCCTCCTTGAGTCTGTGCCCAAACCTAAAGGGAATTCTTCAGTTGCAATAAAGACAAATCCTTGGCAGATGGGTCGGTTTTTACAAAGTTCTCCATCCATCTGTTGCTTTCTTTTTCCAGAACAAAAGTATCTTACTTTTTTCAGGTTGTAAAATGCATGCTTCTTGTTAAAAAAAAAAAAAATCAAGCCCATGAACAAATTCTAGGATTTCTCTCTACTCTCCTGGGATAACCACACTCTTGCACTCCCGCTTTTCAATATTTGCTAACTGATTGACTCAATGATTTTTATTGTTATTTTAATTTCCATCTCTTTGTATTTTAATGAGGTGAAGCTTCGTTTCAAGCATCTACATCATAGTTCCTCTTTTGTGAACTTCTGGTTTAAGTCCTTTGTTCCTTTCCCACCTAAGGAGAATTTAATTTTTTCTTACTGACTTTTTAAAAAATAAATATTTTATTTATTTGCCAGAGAGAGAGAGAGTGCGCAAGCACAAGCAGGGGCAGCGGCAGGCGGAAGGAGAAGCAGGCTCCCCGCTGAGCAGGGAGCCTGATGTGGGGCTCGATCCCACTACCCTGGGATCATGACCCTAGCTGAAGGCAGATGCTCAACCGACTGAGTCCACCCACACGTCCCTTTCTTCCTGATTTTTAAGAGCTCTATGGGAGGCAGAATTTTGGTTCCTGGTGCCTTCACCTCCCAGCATCGCACCAGTGGTTAAGGTAGTATAGTTGGCAAAAGGGATTTGTAGATGTAATTAAAGTTACTAATCAGCTCATCTTGAAAGAAGATTTATCTGATGCGACCAGTGTACTCAAAGGAGCCCTTAAAGGGAACGAGATGTGGCAGAGGGAGGAAGTTGGAGAGATGGAAGCATCTTGCTGCATTTTGAACCATCTCATTCAAAGCATGAGAGAGATTCAGCGCACTCTTGCTGGCTTTGATGATGGAAGGGGCCATGAGGGAAGGAATGTGATGGTCTCTGGGAGCTGAGAATGACCTCTGGTCGACAACCAGCAAGAAACAGGGACCACAGTCCTAGCTAGCCCCGTGAATGAGCCTGGCCCTGACGCTTGACTTAGACCTTGTGAGGCCCCGACATGAGGACCCAGTCCAGCCCCCGGGCTTCTGACCTCCGGGACTGAGAGATGATAAATGGCAGGTGTTTTTGGTAAATTTGCAGTAGTGTGTCACTGCAGCAATGGAAAACAAGCTATTTATGTGTTATTTGGAAACACTTCATCTGTATGTTGTAAATATTTCTTTCAAGTGTGCCAGTTGTCTTTTTATTTTTATTTTATTTTACTTTTTAAAAGATTTTATTTATTTACTTGACAGAGATAGAGCCAGCCAGCGAGAGAGGGAACACAAGCAGGGGGAGTGGGAGAGGAAGAAGCAGGCTCATGGCGGAGGAGCCTGATGTGGGGCTCGATCCCATAACGCCGGGATCACGCCCTGAGCCGAAGGCAGACGCTTAACAACTGAGCCACCCAGGTGCCCCATGTCTTTTTAAACCTTACTCTTAATTATATTTAATCTTACTAATTTCATAACTAGATGGTAAACTCAAGTTCCATTTTGGGGGCGGTCCTTTGGTCGTGATCCCTATGTACTCAACACTCTCAAACAAAACACAGATTCTTGGGCTCCGCCCCCAGTTTCTGATTCAGCAGGTAGGGGAAGGCCCAGGAATCTGCCTTTCTAACCAGTGCCCAGGAGCTCCTAGCGCCAGTCTTTGGTAAGGCACTCCTCCCAGCAATAAAACGGTCCTTAAGAGCTCCTCCCATGGTGAGTAGGCAGCTGAGCTCCACCCCCTGAGAGGCAGAGCCGGGAAAGCCCCGCCTCCACGCGAACCCTCCATTCTTATTGGCTGGTAGCGAAGGGGCATCCCCTAACGTCACAGTGTCGTCAGCTTCTCTCCCCGACCTCCGGGGCCGGGGACGCCACGCCTGCGCAGTGTAGCGTGCGCTCCGCGTCCTGCGCTTCGGGGAGGGTCCCAGAGGCGTGCGGTGGTCCATGGCGGACCCCGGGGCGGAGTCGGAGCCCCTTTTGAGCCGGGCCCGGGGCGGCAGTGGCAGCGACTGCCCGGCGGGCTCAGCCGCTTGCCGCAGCGTCCGCGACGGCCCTGGTGAGCGGCGGCCCGGGGAGGGGAGCGGGCCGTGGGGGTTGTGTGTGGGGTCCTGCTGGCTCTGCGCCGTTCGGTGTCGCCGCTGCGGGCGCGCCCCAGGGGCCGGGGTCTGAGCGGGCGCGGGGAGCGAGGGGAATCGCCCCCCGAGGGCGGGGGGCTGCTCCCTGCGGAGGAGCGGGCGGCAGGGTCGGCCACGCGCTGCGGGGTCGCGCCCTGCCTCCGACCTGCCGGCCCGAGAGGCTTCGCCTAGCCGGCCGCCCGCGCCCCGCAGCCGCGTGCAGCCCCCTCGATGGACCTCGGGTAGACCCAGCCCTCGCGGATCGCCTTGGTGGCTCCTAGGAGGCAGCACTTCCGTTTTCCTCCAGGTTATGATGGGGGAAACTGAGGCACAGAGAGGGGCGTTCCCCTACCCAAGGTCACACAGCCGCGAAGTGGCTGGCGTGGGGTTCGAGCCCAGCTGGGAGTAGACTTAGGAGTCCTTTCAGTCTACCCTCTCAGTCTCGGTGCTGGAGTCTCCCCAGAGTCTGGTGCCCCTTCAGCTTGGGTTTGGGGCTGGCCTCCTCAGACCAGGGCAGCTTCCTCCCTTTGCCCTCTGCAGCTCCCTCCTGCCCTTCCTGTTTACCAGCAGAGAAGTTGCTGAATCCTGAGGAGGGCGGGTGGGTGGAGTCCATCTGTCTCTGGCAGACGTCAGGGGGGTTGGGTGCTGGGTCAGTGATGGAAGGGCTTCAACCTCATTTTACAGAGGAGAAAACCAAGGCCCAGAGAGTCTCTGGGACCTGTCCAAGGTCAGCTCTGGGATCTGGTGCTGCTGCTGCTAGTGTCATGCTGGGCGTTCCTTTCAGGAGCACTTTCCCTTTCTGGGCTTGCTTTCTTCCTCTGTCTGGGAGGGGGCCGTAGTAGTGTGTGCCCATCCGTGGACAATGGGGTTGGAGGGTTCCTGATAAGAGGTGGAAAAACTAGAGGCATGGGCAGCCACCTGCCTGCCCATCTCAGAGGCTGTCCCCAGGAAGGTTCTCCATCCAGCCTGTGCCAGGCCTCACAGGTCCTTGGGCAAGGGACGTAGGTCATTAAGGCTTTGTGTCTGGAGGTGAGGGTGCCTTTCTGGTGCTACCACTTCTGGCTGTGTGACCTTGGCAGGTTGCCTGACCTTTCTGAGCTTTAATGAAAGGGAGGTAGTCAGAGGGGCTGACTTGAGTGTTGTGAAGATTCAGAGAGAATGCTGGGAATGCCCTCGGCGCAGGGCCTGGCCACATGGCGGAGCTCGAGCGGTCGGTGCTGAGGGCCGTTCTGCACAGAGCACTGTGACAGTCACAGGTCCCGGTCCTGGCCGAGTGGATGGCAGACACATGAGACCTGCACTGTAAGAGAGGGGCCAGGGCCAGGCAGTGTGGATGGCGAGTGAGGGCTTCTAGTCCTGACGCCATGACCTCCATGAGGGCTCCTGAGAATGTCATGGGACACCCTGTGTTTTGAGTCTCCCTGGCTTGGCTCCTTGGCCCCGGGGTGGTGGCGACTGAGAATGGCTGGTTTGCCCTCAGCTCCCGTGGGGGTTCCTAGGTGGGGCTCTGTGCACAGAGTTTGCGTGTCCTGCAGTCGGATCCTCCTGCTGCCGGGTCGGGGGACTATGCTGCTGGGTGCCCTGCAGACCCTGCAGTCACGTCCTTCCGATCCAGCCTCACCTCATTGGGCAAGGGTAGCTGTTCCCTCTTCTCGTTCCTCTTGTCACCCTTTTTCTGGTTATGGAGAAGTCAGGATGAGGGAGCACCACACTATGGAAGGGGCTTCTAGAATAAAAGCAGCAAATAGCTACAGCAACCCATTCAGTCTGCACTTCTGTCCCATCGTGTATGACCCGTGAGGGGGGGGAACTGATGCACAGAGGTGAAGAGGCCTGTTCAGGGTCATCAGGGAGCTGGTTGGGGCCCCAGGGAGGTCATACAGGGTGGAGCCTGGAACAGGAAGGAGTGGAGGCTTGGGGCAGAGAGGCTGGTCCTGGGCTGCTGTGGGATGTGGTGTTTGAGTCCCTGTTGTCCTCTGCTCTCTGCAGCACACGTTCTACCTTGAAGCTCCGACCTGGTGTGCCCACTGATTGCCACCTGGGGTGGTGGTCCCTAGACCACCACGTTGGGAGACAGCGCTCCTGGTAGGGCCAACAGCCTGGGCAAGGGCTTGGAGTCTTGGGAGAACTTGGTCTTGGCAGAGCCAAGTTCAGGATGAGCGGTGTGGAGGGCATAGGGTGGGGAAAGCAGCAGGATGGGCTGTGAGTGGGTGAGGTGGGCACCATAGTGCCAAGTGGGTTCAGTGTGGCCTTTTTCCAGTAGCACTGGGGACTCGTGGGAATCTGTGACATACTCACGACTGAGGGTTTGTGACAAGATTCCCCTGGTTGCTGGTGTCAGGGACTGCAAAGCAGGTGGGGTGGCCTTTCTGAGGTTTGGTGCCCTGCAGCCCAGGAAGGAGGTCTGATGTGTGCTGGGAAGTTCCTGGGGTACCTGACACCCCTGGCCTGTGATGGCTTGCCTGGGCATGAGCTGCACCCCGCATCTGGGCCTAAAGGGAACCCAGAGGCTCTTCTTGTCTAAGAAGCTTATATCCTTAGATCTTTCCAGGTGGCGATCTCATCTCTTATCCGGGGGTTGGGTAATATGGGGCCCCTCGTGGGCCCTCGCAGCCTCCCCTCGGGGCTGTTCACTCACTCAGCTTTGAGGACGCTGTGTTCCAAGCCCTGCCCGGTCCTGGGCTCTGTGGGTACAGTAGGGAGTAGACCGGCGTGCTGTCTGATCTTGGTTCTCAGGACGCTATTAGGGAAAGCAGGTAGTCGCCACCCTCACAGCCTCCCTGGGAGAACTTTTAGGGCTCCTCAGGGCGAGGAGCATGGTGCTTGTACGTGGGGGGAAACTGAGGCCCAGATAGAGGAGGGTGCTTGCTTTGGGTGACACAGCAGTGTGATGGCAGATCCAGGCTGGAGTCTTACCTCCTACTTCTGTCCAGGGTCCCCCATCTCCCTGATTGCCCCCTGCCCTGGCCCTGTGGCAGGAGCCCTGAGACGGGGGCAGCTGCTTCCCTGGGGGTGGTGGGCAGAGTAGACAGTGGCGCACTGCCCGCTCTGCCTCGGGCGTCCGTACGTCTGCGCTAGAAGCCTGCGTGTCGCTGCCTCTCTCCATACGAGGTACGGGTGGTTTTAGAAACTGCTGGCTATGGCCCAGAGGTGAAAGTAGAATCTTCAACAGAAACAGCTGCCCCCTCGTTTCCAAGCCTGGATCTGGGAGCTGCTGGGTGCTGCGTGCCGGCTCTGCCCCTGCCTGGAGCCTGGGCTGCTTGGGCTGCACCTTCTCTCAGGGACCTTGGGCAGTGGCTGTTGCTGTGAGCCACCGCTCCCCATGCCTTTCTTCTCCCTTTGTGGCAAGCAGTGGTTTCTGCCACGCGGCCACAGAGGCGGCACTTGGCCTCGAGCAGTGGCCGGAACCCAAGGCTGTGGGGACTGATCTAGTGTGCAGCTTATGGCTCCTGTATGGGCAGGGGTGGGGATGCTGGAATGAGGCTTCGAGCCGCCTGACTTGTCCTGAAGGCCCCTCGTAGTCGGGAGCCTGCTGGGGCTCACAGAGGCCCCATCCATCCTCCTGTGCCCTGACACCTGAGCTTGCTGGTGGGTGATGTCGGCGGGAGGGTAGCCACAGCTGCCCGCTTACGGGCATGCTGTGTGCCGGGCCAGTCCTGGGGCTCTCGTGTGAGAACTTGCTGCAGGGTGAAGGCATCTCATTGC
Source organism: Ursus maritimus (assembly GCF_017311325.1). Lineage (NCBI taxonomy): Eukaryota > Metazoa > Chordata > Mammalia > Carnivora > Ursidae > Ursus > Ursus maritimus. The sequence goes on from NW_024424786.1 coordinate 43,051,387, forward strand.
AGAGCCTTGGAAAACAACGCCTCCAGGTTCTTTCCTTGATCTCAGTTGAACCTGTAGCAGGTGAGCGTCATGTGATCCGCCTTGTCACCCGATGCGTTCTCTCTGTCTGCAGGCGCTGTGTCCAGGCGGGAGGTCTGCTTTGACCAGGCTGCTGTCTTCATTGAAGATGCCCTCCAGGTGGGCGGGACCTGCTCCCAGTGGCTGGGCCTGGGCTCGTCTCTGGGTTTTGTGGGGACTGGGTGATGGCTGCCCTGCTGGTCCCCTCCTTGCTGTCCTGGGGCCAGGGCCTTGGTGGCTGGACTGTGTGGCCATCATAACCGTGATGATGGGGCCTTTGGGCACAGCTCACCTGGGGTCCTCCCTAAAGCAGGTGGGCACTGGTGTTCTTCTCTTGAGTCCTAGAATCAGTCATTACTCGTTTTGTTGAGTTACCGCCTACTGAGGGCCTGTCCTGTGCCTGCCTCTCCCAGGTCCCGTGAAAGATGCCCAAAGATGGTCAGACCATCGCCTGCTGGAAAACAACACCCAGGCTCAATTCGGGAAATAGGATATGGAAGGGAGCAACGTGCCTTGTGGGGGACTAGGCCGGGGGCATCCTGGACAGTGGCACAGTCGTGGGGGCCTTCACAGCAGAGGGGAGAGCCTCGCAGGCAGGCAGCGGGCACGGCTGTATGTTTGGCAGTGGGTATCCGTGCTGTGGACGTTTTTGGTGCCCCTGTGGGGTCACCAGAGAGCTCTTTGTCCACGGCCCGTCTCCCTGCCTGGGGGCCTGTTGTGGGGTCAGTGGGTGCCTGGCCTGTGGCTGGCCAGGCTGTGCGGCTCTGAGGGGACCCCCACTCATGCTCCCCTGTGTGATGTTTACTTTCAGTATCGCTCCATTAACCACCGCATGGATGCCAGGTCGATGTGGCTTTATCGGTTGTATTACTCGAACGCGTGCCAATGGTGAGAAGGCCCACGCGTGCAGCGGGGGGGTTCCTGTGGCCTGGCTGGGTGGGGGGAGGCTGACCTCAGGGTCCAGGCAGGTTCCGCCTCCTCATGGTGGAGAAGGAGCTGCTTTTCCCTCCTTCCTGGAACAAGGAGCCCAGCCCGAGGAAAGAGGGGCTCTTCTGGTGATGAGTTTCAGCCATGGCCTTCGAGCCTTGAGCTGAGTGCTGCTGTCTGACCGCTCGAGATGGGCACAAACCAGGCAGTGTGGGCTTTGCCTTTTGAAACCATGGGGTCTGTCCTGCTATCTCCCCGGGCATCCTGCCTGTGGATCTGGCTTTTGGCCCACAGCCCTGCTGGTTCATGCATTTTAATTAGTTTTTGTTCTTTTTTCAGGATATTGAGTTTCACCATCTTCTTGATCCTGTTTTTGGCTTTTATTGAGACCCCGTCCTCGCTCACTAGCACCGCGGATGTCCGCTACCGCTCGGCCCCTTGGAATCCCCCCTGTGGCCTGACCGAGAGCGTCGAGATGCTCTGCCTGCTGGTCTTTGTGGCTGACGTCTCTGTGAAGGTGAGGTGGGCACCGTCAGGTGCCACAGCCCAGGGGCCAGTGCCTTCCTGGCCTGTCTGCTGCTTTTTTGATTAATTTTTATACTTCTGGAGCTAGCTGCCTTTTTCTCGGACTGTGCACTTTGACCCTCGGAGCAGAGGCCTGGGTTGGTGGAGAGTTCTGGGCATTGAAGCAGAGGCTGTGTCGGCTCTCTGCCCTCTCCAGACTAAACTGAGTCGGGGTTTGGCCATGCCAGGTGCACGGCCTTGTGGGACCTCTGGGAGTGGCTGAGGGTCTGGCAGTGCCCCTGTGAGGAGAGACCCCCGTAGAACAAGGCAGGACCAGTGGTCTCTCTCATGGCCCAGCGTCCCACCCCCAAGAAGAGAGGAACACAGGAGGCGGTGCGGGTGGGGTGGAAAGGGGCCTGTTGCCACGTGGTGTGTGCCTGACTCTAGATTCTGTCTGACCTGAGTCCTTCCAGAAGCTGGAGGTGGGCCCCGCCTTGCTCATTTGAGCTTCTGAGCCACGTCAGAGGTTCAGAGCCCTAGTGGCTTCCCGCTGAGACACAGAGGGGCCGAGAGGCCGGGCCTGGCTGCGGGTCACACGTTGTTCCTTTTGTCAGACAGGGGCGATTCCTGTGCTGCAGTGCTGGGCCTTCGGGTTGTAGCTGGCCATGCAGTGCGGCGGGCTGTCCCCAGACTCAGGCAGTGCCTCCGCCCGGCACCCGCTGGGCGTCCTGCTGTGGGGGTGGCCTCAGGCCTCTGGGGCTCACGCGGAGGGCTGTGGGCGAGGGCCCTGGGCAGCTTCATGTTGTTTCTTCTTCAGCCCTTGGTGTGTTTAGGAGCTTTGGGGGTTTTTAAACTGGAACTGAAACTGGTGAGAAGTTGTTCTCATTCGTAGTTTTTGAATGGCTGGTGCGTTCGGGAAGTCTCAAAGTTAGAGCGAGTGTACGTTTTTATCTGCACGCAGTGACCTCTGGATGCCCCTGCCATCTGTGGGGCTCGTGACGACTGGCCAGCTGGCCTCAGAGGAAGACCTCAGGCCTGGTTGATTTTTATTTTTTTTTTTTTCAGACATTTTTTAAAGACTTCGTTTATTTATTTGAGAGAGAGAAGGGAGCGAGCATAAGCAGGGGTAGGAGCAGAGAGAGAAGCAGACCCTCCGCAGAGCAGGGAGCCCGATGCGTGTTTTGATCCCAGGACCCTGAGTTCATGACCTGAGCCAAAGGCAGACGCTTCACTGACTGAGCCACCCAGGTGCCCCCCTGGTTTATAGATGGTTCTGGGTGTGGGCCAGCCCAACCAGAAGCAGACCATGTGTGGTGTTACAGCCTCGATCGGCAAAGCCCCTTTTCCAGAATGGCTCTTTTCCAGAATGGTTCCTGTACATAAGCTAACCTGACCGTTGGGATGGGCAGGACGGCTCAGACCCTGTTACCGATGTGGTAGCAGGCTGGAGTGGTTAAGTGCTGAGCCCGAGACCACTGGCTGGCAGAGGTCACCAGTGGGCTGGGTGAGGGCTCAGCTTCTTGCTCCCCAGGTCACTTGGAGGCCACACCGCTCGCCAAAGTGCTCTCTGCTCTGGCTGCCCCAGCCTCACCCGTGGCCATTGACAGCCTCGGGCCGGCTGCAGGGCTGGCGTCTGTGGGGCTGCCCGCTCACCCGCTCACCCACCGCCTCTCTTGCAGAGCTACCTGGTTGGGTGGGCCCAATTCCGGACGAACCTCTGGCTGCTGGCCTACCTTGCAGTGCTGGTCGTGTCTCTCATGGACTGGATCGTGTCTCTGAGTCTGGTTTGCCAGGAGGTAGGTGCTGCAGCGGCTCTGAGCTGGGAGCAGAAGCTCTGGATGGCCTTCCCCTGCCCAGCTCTGCACACCCTCTTAGCATTTCAGTTGGCCATCGGCCACGGGGCCTTGTCCCATCTTGCAGAAGGAGACACTGAGGCCTGGGGAGGGCACGAGGACTCCTAATTCCTGCCTCAGCACTTTCCAGCTGAGCTCCTTGACCAGCTGGGTCCCCTGCCGCCTTGGGGCCTCGCCCTGGCCATGTGCCCGAAGCTCTGGGTGGGCTACAGTGGGAAAGCCTCTGTCAGCCTAGAGTCCCATCCCGCCCCCCAGCCAGATGCACAGCCCAGTGACTGCATAGAGCAGAAGCGGGAAAGTTGGTGTGGGGACAGCCATGTCCATCAGGGCCAGTCAGCGACACAAGCTCGTGGGGCACTTTAGGCAAGAGAATTTATATAGAAGCTTAAACAGGTGTTGAGTAACCGACCAAGCAGAACGGGGTGGGGCAGGGGCAGCGGGACACAGAGCTGCGGGAGGCTCAGGGGCGGGGCCCCCAGCAGCGGCACCCTGCCCTCCAGGCTCTGGGGGGGGCGGTGCAGATCACCCACCGGAGACTGTTTGGTTCTGGCAGTGCTGAAGGTGGGAGGGCTGGCAGCCCCCGGCGTGGGTACCACCCCAGGGCTGGCAAGGGGACAGCGGGGAGCAGTCGCGCCTCCCCCTCTGGCCCCCCAGCCTCTTCCCTGTGCCCTCACTGGCAGGAGTAAGCAGGCTGCTGAAGGGGAGCCCGCGGCAGAGCTGCGGGGAGGTCGGATGGCACAGTGCCCGCCTCCCACTTCCTCGCAGGAAAGAGCTTTGTGAGCGTTACAGACCCACGTCTGCGCAACAAGCGAGGAAGGCCATGCGCAGCTCTCAGACTTGCGTTGTTATTGGTTGCGGCCCCGACTGGTCCTTATAAGTTCCTCCTGCTCAGGGTCCCCGTGCCCTTAGCCTCAGCCGGCTCCCCGGCTCCTCTGGCTTCTTCACCTTGAACGGGGACCCAGAGCTTCATTCCCGGCCAGTCCGTGTCCTCGGTGGGCCTGCCTTTGATGATTCCCGGAGTTTCTGATAGTCTTTCATACCTGGTGTGCCTCAGGATCCCCGACCTAGACCTCCCTGCCCCTCTGCGCAGCAGCACCCCAGTCTGTCCTTGGTGTTCGGAGCGGTGTGCCCCATGGCACCCCACCCTGCTGCTCATGAATCTCACGGTGTGTCCCTCGTGGAACACCCCCCCCCGGGCGTGGGCATTTCCAGAGCGGCAGGGCACTGAATCGTGGGCTGGGGAGAGGGGGAGTTGCTGTTCTGTTCTGTCCTGCACCTCCCGGTCCCACCGAGGGCTGCCTCCCGGAGCTGGTGTCGCGGAGCCTGCCTAGCACCATCCAGCCCTCCCACGGGCAGGCCGCTGCAGGGGAGAGGCCGTGGTGAGGCCGGTGAGTGCCGTGGGCTGGTCTGAGGCAGCATGGCCCCTGAGGCTCAGATAGTGGTCCCGGGGCGCTCCTAGGCAGCCCTAACTGCCAGTCCAGGGAGGACAGATCCATGCTCTGCCCGGGGAAGGGGCCCATTGCAGTCACCCACCCAGCTGCCCTGGGCCTCATCGGGGTGGGTGAGCGGAGCTGGGCTCTGCCTCTAGAGGGCAAGCCATCTGTAGTGGCCTTGGGGGCAAGGGCTCGGACATTATGGGACATGTCGTTCTGTCTCGTGGATGTTTCCTCTGCCCGTCCACGTGCAAGCTTCTTAGACCTCGTCCTCACTTGTCTGGCTTGTTCTTTCTGTGCCCTGACCACCACGTGGGAATTGTTACCCTTCTCAGTACAAACAGGGTGGACCCTGCCCACTGAAATGCTCTCCCTTCAGCACCACCTCGGGGGTGGGGGGGCTCCCGATTGAGGCTGTAGCGCCACACGGGGTCCGCTTCTGGGTAGGGTCAGTGCATCACCCAGAACCGTGTCCGAACCAGGCCTGAGGTTCTTCCCTGCGCCAGCTAGCCAGTCATAACTCACACAGGCACGGGGGGAGGGAGGGCGGGGAGGACCAGGGGCCTCCCCCCTACTCCAGCCTGGACTCTCTCTCTGCCTTGTGGGCAGAGGGTCAGATCACACATGGTCCACCGGTCCCTGGCTAGGCCGTGGTCGTGACTCTGCTGCGGCGCTTTCTCATGGGAGACGAGGTACCTGCAGGTTAGTTGGCCTCTGCTGCGGTGCTTTCTCATGGGAGACGAGGTACCTGCAGGTTAGTTGGTCTCTGCTGCGGCGCTTTCTCATGGGAGACGAGGTACCTGCAGGTTAGTTGGTGGTCTGTGATTCTGTGTGGGCCTCGCCAGGGGCTTCACTGGCACCGGGCCAGCTGCTCATTGGCGTTAAGTCCTGTGACTGTACCTCCCCGTCCTTCATAAAGGCACGCGTCCCTGTCTCCTTGACCTTGATGTGGCCCCAGCATGGGGAGGGCTCTTGGCAGGAGGTATGAGCTGCACCCTGGTCTGTGTCTGATTACAGGTGAGGGTCCGAGACCCTGGGTGTGGGTGCCATAGGACCTTTAGCTGCTTCTTAGCCTAGAGGGATGGCTAAGAGACTCAGGATACGGGTGCTGAGGCAAGAGTCCATCTGGGACGGGTGAGCTGGGGACGCTGGTCCCTCAGCCCACGGGGTGGGCAGGAGGGTGGGCAGAGCCCTGAGTGTCCATTTATTGCTGTTTCCTTTGGCTTTCTGGTCCCGTGCCGGGAGCTGGGCCCCCTCCTGAGAATGTGTGTAGCCCGGGGAGGTTGAGTCGGGCCTTGGGATCCCGATCCTTCAGACGACCTGGAGGGTCTGCTGTGTGCCAGCGCTGTTGGGACCTTGTTCTGTTGCGAGAGGGACCTCTGGTATGAGGAAACCGCAGAGACGTCATGGCACTCCAGACTGCCACGGGTGCCGTGCTAGAGGAGGTGGCATTTACACGGGCATGGGAGGGACGGGGACAGCCTGCCAGCTGAGCAGAGGGGTGGGCTGAGGGCTGCAGCCAGCAGGACAGTGGGCGGTGGCCCCTGGATGGGCCAGAGTGGGCCTCCAGGCAGTCCTTGGGCCTTGGGCTGGGAGGGAATGTGGTCAGCTGGGCTTCTAAGACAAGATGCCTGGTGGGGCGGGAGTCCAGTTGAGGGCTAGGATGGGCCATGGAGCAATAACAAGACACTTAAAAGCACGTGGCCTAGGAAATGGGGTGATTGCAAGAGAGAAGGTAGTTACGCTTTTATATAAAAGATATGAACCACCAAAACAAAACCACAAGAAAACAAAAAACCATGTGGCCTGACACGTTCCCCAAGGCAAGAGGCCAACAGAGGGGAGGAAGGGGCTCTGGGCATCAGCACTTGGGGGTCAGGTACGGGGGAGATGGCCCGAGGCGCTGGGCAGACTCAGGCCTGGAGGTCACTGAGGCTGGGGCAGGCGTCCCGGACAGGAGGACTGGCTGGGTCAGGGGCAGGGACGTGTGGGACAGGTAGAGGGGCAAGTGTTTCTGTTGCGAGTGCAGGGTCTTAGAACATGTGGTGTGTTGCTAGTGGAGGGAGGGGGAAGGGACGCCTGAGGGAAGCCCCTTCGAAAACACTAGGTGGTCCTGCGCACGGGGCGGAGGGGGGGGCTCTCTTAGATTCTGACGGGAAGGAAGACAGGAAGGAGGAAATGGGGCCTGTGTGTGCACCCGTGTGCGTGTGCGTGTGCAGGCGGTGTGCACGTGTAGGATATGTGCACAGAGGGTGTGTGTTTGCAGCAAGCATGTGCGTGTGTGCACGCATGCGTGTGTGAGTGTGTCTGCGTGTGGGCACTGCGGGGTGCAGAGTTGCGGCCCAGCGGCTGTGTGTGCGTGAGGGGGGTGGGGCCACAGCTGGGAGGGGTGGGGGCAGCGGAGGAGTCAGGAGCTTGGAGCAGCACCCTCCGCCCCCCCCACCCCGGGTGGGACAGGCAGCTTTGTAGAGAGGTGTGGAGGCCCCCATGGGCTGAGGCTGCAGGGCTGATGGGAGCCGGGTGGCCTGTTGGCAGGGGCTGGGGGAGGACAGGGACAGGGAGGCCAGGGCTGTGAGTGGGTGACGGCGGGAGGTCCGAGTGGGGCTCTGCGGCTCTTAGGCACTTCCAGTCTCTGGCCTGGGTGGAAGTGGAGAGCGCCTTCCTCCTGTCTTTCAGTCCCTGCGGATTCGTAGGCTTTTTCGCCCCTTCTTCTTGATGCAGAACTCGTCCATGATGAAGAAGACGCTCAAGTGTATCCGGTCCTCGCTGCCGGAAATGGCCAGGTGGGCTCTCGGTGCCGGGCCTCCATGCTGTGCCATCGGGGGGCGCCAGGACTGCAGCCTGGGGAAGCCTCCTGGCAGCCCTTAGTGGCCTTGTACCCTCTGCTCGACAGCTGCAGAGCCCTGCGGATGCGCCCCTTCTGTCCCTGCTGTGACTGTGACCACCTCCTCCCCCACTCTCCTCCCATGACCCCCCCCGGCCCCAGTTCTCTGTCCCCGGCCTCCCTCTGCCCCCAGTCCCCTTCCCCCAGTGGCTCACATGGTTGAGCCCTCACCGTGAGCCCAGATGGATGGATGTGGCCTTTCCCCTCTGAGAGTCCAGGGGTCCTTGGACCCCCTGGAACTGCCCCTGGGGTACCGATTGTCCCTGCCAGGGAAAGGGCTCCCTGAGGGCAGCACCAGTAGCTGAGCGCAGGTCAGGCTCCAGGGCAGGAGCTCCCCGAGTGCTCGGGCCGGCTGCCCCTAGCCCCCCACCCCGTTTGGCGCGTGGGGCGTGTGTCGTGTGCTAAGCGCCCGCGTCCGTCTCCCCAGTGTCATGCTGCTGCTGGCGCTTCACCTGTGTGTCTTCACCATGTTTGGGATGCTGCTCTTCACAGGCGAGAAGGTACGGCGCTCTGCTCTTTCCCCAGCCGGCGCCCTGGGCATTGACGGACAGGTCGGCCCTCTCCTCCATGTAGTTGTGGGGCCTGCAGAGGCGGCGGACCGGTGAGGCTGCCTGCTCTAGCCTCGTAACCAGGGTCAGTGGTGGCCCACCTAGACCCCAGAGGTCTCTTCAAATGACCAGTCTTCGTGTGCCCGTCCCTGTGGCCTCATGGGCTCAGGGCTGGTGGGCCTGGCTGCTCCTGCCTCTCTTCCTCCTTCCCTCCTTCCCTCCTTCCATTCTTCTCCCCTCCCTGCCCCTGACCCAGCTTTCTCTACACCCCTGTTAGATGGAGGCCCCCACAGCCTGGCGTTTGGGGCCATCAGGTGGACTGCACCACCGTCCGCCCCACAGCGCCTGCCTCCACTTCGTCTTCTCCGGTTGGGGTCTTTTGCCCTCCCCCTGGGTCCCCTTCCCTTCCCGCTCCTCGCTGCCTCTTGGCCCCAGTGGCCTATTGCTGCGTGGAGGTGTCTGCCACTTCTCACCCTGGTCCCCCCACACCATGCATCTGTGGTCCAGTGTGTCTTCGCTCATGTCCTGGCCAGGGTCACTGTCATCCTCAGCGTTGGAGCTGTCCTGCATCTCTGTCCTGGGAATGTGGCCGGGGGTCAGCCATGGCTGGTTTCCATTGAGTTTGTGGCAATATTGGGGGGATCCAGGCTGTCCTGTCCGTGAAGGAGGACTGGAGACTGTCCCTTCTGACTCCGGGAGAGCTGGAGCTCCCCTGTGTCTGTAGTCATCTTTTGAGTGTGTGTCTGTCTTTGTGTAATTGTGTGTGTCTCTGCACCTGGGTGTGCACTACGTGCTTTGTGTGTCTCTGTGTGTCCGTGTGTATTTGTTTAGTGGTTGTATAGTTAATGGTGTGTGCTGTCTCTCTCTGTGTGTGTCTCAGCCAGGGCTGCTGAAGGCTTTTCCCTGTGGTTCTGAGCAGACCCGCTTCAGAGGCCGGTGTCCCTGCGGGTGCACAGCCTCCCCGGACACTGGCTCTTGGGCCCAGAGGCCCTGAGTTAGGTCCTGTCTGGCCATGAGTGCAGAGTCTGCTGGGAAATGATGGGGAGGTGCAGGTGAGGGGTGCTGGCCCCACAGCGGATGGAGCTCTGCCGGCTTCAGGCCTTAGCTTGGTGGGGAGAGGCCTGCCGGCCCCTCACAGCCACCCCGTTTGCTCTCAGCAGGGTGATGGGCAGGACCGGGAGAGGCTGATCTACTTCCGCAACCTGCCGGAGGCTCTGACCTCCCTCCTGGTGCTGCTGACCACTGCCAACAACCCCGACGGTGTGTGGGGAGGGGGCACAGGGCCTGGGGGGCGGGTGTGGTTAACGGGGAGCCCCAGCACCAGGCTCTCGAGGCAGGAGTGCAGAAGGCTTTTCTATCCCTGGGTGGAGCATGAAAAGGAGGACGTTGGGTTCTCTCCCTCACTCCTTCCTTGTTTTTCGTTCCCTGTTTGTCTTTTTCCTTCTCCTTCCTGCCTGTTTCCTCTTCTTCCCTTTTCTCCCACTTCACTCCTTTGCTGGCTCCCTCCCTCCTTTTTCCTCTGTTCCCTTCACCTTGTCTTTCCTGTTCCCTGACTCCACCGAGAAGCTAAGAATGAGCACGGTAACAACTGGTGGTGTGTGCGGCGGGTTCCCTGATGACTTCCTCTTTGAGGCCCAGCCACTTTCCCTGTCGCCACCCAGGCCCAGCTGTGGGGTGCGGCTTGGCCCTGAGGTGATGGGCCCTGGCTCTTAGGTTGCTGTGGTGCTCACGTTTGGGGTTGCTGCTGGGGCCGCTCTGTGTGGGCCAGGGCTGTGGCTAGGATGGGGTGCTGTGGGCCTCTAGGGCCTGGCTGTGGCCTGGGTACCCTGGCTCATGACTTTCGTCTTGGGCTCAGGGATGATCCCCCATCATAGAGACCTTCCCAGGAGGGCAGCCGTCAGCTTGCACACCCAGTGGGACCCTGAGCATTGTCCCCACATGTCCTGTGAGTCGTAGCACATCACCCAAGGGAGAGCTGAGCTTTCAGTGTGTGGGGAGTTCATAGGGAAGCAGGTTTCAGCTTAATGTAAGGGGGGAGCAGCCTTGAAAAGTAGTGAGTTCCCCACTGCAAGGGTGTGTAAGCAGAGGTGTGAGGATTGGCATTTGGACAGGAAGGCCTCCTAGGTCTCCCAGCCAGAGCCCTTCTATCTGTTGAGAGGGCAGGTGGTGTGAGGCCATGATGGGGATTAGATCGGAGGCTGAGGTTGTGAACATGTTTCAGTTTCTGCAACTTCTTTCTCTCAGTTATGACTCCTGCGTATTCCAAGAACCGAGCCTATGCCATCTTTTTCATAGTCTTCACCCTGATAGGTAAGTTCCGACAGATCTGTAGGGGTCACTTGGGACAAGATCCTGCCCCCTGTGGCAAGATCCCAAATGCTCAGGTGTAACCGTGTCCTCCCAACCCCATGACTTCACCTCAGCGTGTCCTCCCCGACCCCGTGGCTTCACCTCAGCATGTCCTCCCCGACCCCGTGGCTTCACGTCAGCGTGTCCTCCCCCCCCCGCCGGCTCCCCCTCTGCCTCCCCCACCCTGTGGCTTCACCTCAGCGTGTCCTCCCCGACCCCGTGGCTTCACCTCAGCATGTCCTCCCCGACCCCGTGGCTTCACCTCAGCGTGTCCTCCCCGACCCCGTGGCTTCACCTCAGCGTGTCCTCCCCGACCCTGTGGCTTCACCTCAGCGTGTCCTCCCCGACCCCGTGGCTTCACTTCATGTCCTCCCCCACCCTGTGGCTTCACCTCAGCGTGTCCTCCTCGACCCCGTGGCTTCACGTCAGCGTGTCCTCCCAACCCCATGACTTCACCTCAGCGTGTCCTCCCCGACCCCGTGGCTTCACCTCAGCGTGTCCTCCCCAACCCTGTGGCTTCACCTCAGCGTGTCCTCCTCGACCCCGTGGCTTCACTTCATGTCCTCCCCCACCCTGTGGCTTCACCTCAGCGTGTCCTCCTTGACCCCGTGGCTTCACCTCAGTGTGTCCTCCCCGACCCCGTGGCTTCACCTCAGTGTGTCCTCCTGATCCCGTGGCTTCACCTCATGTGTCCTCCTGACCCCGTGACTTCACCTCATGTGTCCTCCTGTGACCTCTCTGTGACTTCACTTTAGCATGCCCTCCTTGCTGACTTTGGTTTAGTGTGCCTTCCCAACCATGTGACTTCACCTCAATGTGTCTTCCCTGACCCTGTGATTTCACCTGCTCCCCGACCCCATGACTTTGCCTCAGTGTGTCCTCCCTGCTGACTTCACCTCAGCATGCCTTCCCTGCTGACTTCGCTTCAGTTTTCCCATGACCTCATGTGCTCTCTGACCTTGTGACTTCTCCTCAGTGTGGCCCACCTCATGGTTTTCAGTCTGTGACCACCGATGGTCTCTGTCCTCAGTGCCCATGGCTGGGCATGCCCGGTGGCAGCGTATTCATTAGATGAGGACAGGGAGGCCTTCGTGTTGACTGGCGTGCCCCAGGCACCTGGCAGGAATGACGGGCTCTCCCTGCTCTGTGATCATCCAGGCCCTTCTCACCAGCACCTTTGGGATTGCTGTGCCCGTTTTGGCCCTTTGGGCCCCTGGGTGCCGCCCCCAGCCCCGGGCTCCTGATGCTGCTGCTCCTTCCAGACTCTGCCCCCTGTCTGTGGTGGTCCCCACTGATTGTGGCTTTTCCACTCGCAGGAAGCTTGTTTTTGATGAACCTGCTGACGGCCATCATCTACAACCGGTTCCGGGGCTACCTGATGGTGAGACAGGCTGCCGTTTCTACTCCTCTGTGAGGAGCTGCCCCTGGAGGCCAGGCGGGGGCGACCAGCCCGGTGGTCCCAGAGGAGGGAGGGGTGGCTGGGTGGGGGCCAGGCCCCTGGGGCAGGGGTGGGGTGCTCGTCTCCAGTGGTCTCTGCACTGCCCTCTGGCTCCCTCCTGTGGGGGAGCAGGAGCCGTGTCACATCCTCCCTCCCCAGGCAGTGCTGTTGCCGCAGCCCCCTCCCCCCCCGGGCCACTTCCCTGCTCCATCTCCACTAGAGGGAGGCCGTGAGGTCGCAGCTCTAGGGCAGGTGGCCCCGAGCCCACCGTGTGGGAGAGCTGGGGACCCCAGATGTGCAGAGCAGAAACACACATCTTAGCGATTTCCATGGGCCGTGAAGAGTCTGGCTGTTCCTCTGGTGCCTGAGGGGGTGAGGGCTGCTCCCCCGTTGCGGGTGGGCAGGCCGCCCCCCAGAGGCGCTGGGCATGAGGTGGGGGGATGTGTGGCCAGGAGAGGCCCGACCCCACCACTCAGGGCCGTTTTCCTTGCAGAAGTCTTTCCAGACCTCCCTGTTCCGGAGGCGGCTGGGAGCCCGGGCCGCCTATGAGGTCCTCTCCTCCGTGACAGCAGAGGGACAAGCCCACCCTCAGGAGTGAGTGCCGGGCTCCCGGGACCCCCTTCTCCCTGAGGAAGCGGGGGCTGCTGCCGGTGGGAGGGAGCTCCTTAGAATGCTCCATAGAGTGTTTCCGGAGCAGCAACTCTGCCCTCTGCCGAGCGCCCCGCAGGCTGGCACCTGATTTTAGCGCGGCCTTGGAATCACAAGGATGCCTCATGGCCGGTGGTGCAGGGTTCTGTCGTTCTCTGAGTTGACTCACTTGTCCTCGTGACCCCTGGAGACCGTGGGCTGGTGGGGGCCGAGTGGCTTTGGCCCTCTCCCCCGGCCTGCGTCCTTCCCGCGCCACTGTGCTTGGGTGAGGCAGGGGGGGCCTGGTCTGGCGATGGTGTCTGTGGAAGGTGCCCACCCGGACGGCTCATGAGCCACCCTGTCCTGTGTCTGTTGTACTGCACACCACTTCTGAGCGCCGGCGTGCTCCTCTTGAAGGCGGGACGGTAGTGTCTCTGGGGATTGTAGATGACAGGACGACTGAGGTGCCCGTGGTGGGCTCCTTCCCGGAGGCTCTCGTCACCGCCCAGGGCCACTCGGCCACATGCGGCAGAACTCCGGCCGGAGGTGCAGGCGCCCTGGTGCGCTGAGCTAGCCGGGCTCACCGGGGTGTGGGTGTCTTCTTCCCAGAGTTGGGGTGAAGCCCCAGGACTTCCTGCAGGTGCTTCAGAAAGTCCAGCTGGACAGCTCCCACAAACAGGCCATCATGGAGGTATTAGGGCCCCCTCTTCCCCATGCCCCCCCAGCCTGTGCTTCTGGGCTCTGCCTGGAGGTCACCTCGGCCACCAGCCCCTTTTCAGCCCAGGGGTGTCACTTCAGCCCAGGCCGGGGGGTGGGGGTGCTGGGGACGGCGCACCCTTCTGTCCCGGGCCCTTCCTTCCTTCGGCCCGGCTGACCCCGGCTGACCTGTGTGTGTCTCCCTCCTTTCCAGAAGGTACGTTCCTACGGTGGTGACCTGTTGTCAGCCGACGAGTTTCAGAAACTCTTCAATGAGTTCGACAAAAGGGTGATTAAAGAGGTAACTGGGTAGTAAGGAGGGCACGTATTGCATGGAGCACTGGGTGTTATACGCAAATAACGAATCATGGAACTTTACATCAAAAACTAAGGATATACTGTATGGTGACTAACATAATATCATAAAAAATTATTATTAAAAAAAAAAAAAGAGGTAACTGGGGCTGGGCCACCCGGGGTGAGCTAGGACAGTTACAGTACCCATTGGCATCGATCACCCGGGTGACTGCTAATGATCCGTGCCAGGACTCGCCTTCCCAGGGATTCTGGCCCCTAGGATGGTAAATGGGAGCAGAGATTGCTTGGTTCTTAGAAGTTGGGGTGGTTTTATCAACCTTATGAAATTCATAGACCCCAGGGACTGGCCTGGGCCAAGTGTGACCCAGAGGAACTTCCCAAAGGGTTTCCCAGTCTCCACGACAGACTCTTACCTACTTCCAACAAACTCTTATCTTCTTCCCTGTGTCCTTCCCCAGGAGGGTCCTGAGTTTGTCCAAAGCCTTTGTTTTTTGTCCTTGACACTGATTTGTAAAGTCACCAGATGGGCCTCGGCATCCAGCTCAGCACCGTGTCCACAAAGAGCCCTGTTCTGTGTTAAGCTTTCAGTTATTCGTGTGTAACTCCCACGTGGTTTTTCACAGAACGCTTTTTGTCTTGTGGTAAACGCTTGGCGTATATTCGCGTGGCCGCCTCTTGCTCCATTGCGGTTTACCCGAGCAGTCCGGGGCCGTTTTGCTCTCTAGTTCTCTAGCTCTTTCTGTTAAGAGATGCCTGTGATGAACGTCTTAGTGTGTGCAGCTGTTCCATGTTTGAGATTGTTTTGTTAGGCTGGACAGACAGGGATAAAAGAGGAGGTAGGAAAAAGTCGAATGCTGGAGTAAGGGGGTACGGGCACTGGCGGGCTCCCAACAGCCGTGGCCTCCTGCAGGCACGTGTGTTTGAGCCCCCGTGTGTTCCCTCCCCAGCCCCCGCCGCGGCCTGAGTACCCGTCTCCCTTCCTGCAGCGCGCCCAGTTCCTCTTCAGCCACCGCTATTTTGACTACCTGGGGAACTTCATCGCCCTTGGGAACCTCGTGTCCATTTCTGTGAGTGCAGGCTCGGCCTCGTGTGGACGTGGGTGGCGCCTCATTGCCCGCCCCCCGGCCCCCGCCCCTCCTCCCGGCTCCCCGACCGTGGCCTTGGAGCCCGGGCGCTGGGCCGGGCTGGCGAGCTACCGTCCGCTCTGGCTCTGCAGGTGTTCCTGGTGGTAGACGCGGACATGCTGCCTGAGGACCGTGACGACTTCGTCCTAGGGGTGAGCTAGGCGTTCCAGCGTTCGCTGGGGTGATGGGGGAGTCAGCGGGAGTGAGAGGGCACAGCCTCCCCTTCCCTGGGGCCCTTCTGGTGTGAAGCCGCTCCTTCCATTGTGGGGTGCTCTCCGGAGGACGGGGTGCTGGCCCAGGAGAGGCTGGTGTGGCGGAGGCAGCAGGTGGGGCCGTTGGCGTCTTCCGGGCTTGTGTGGCCCTGGGATTGGAGCTTTTCCCTTTCTGGCTGCTTCTCAGCCAGTTCTCAGCCCTTTCTGGAACCATGAACTCCCTTCTTAACATTACAAGGCTTGTCAAACTCCTTAGGAATTTAAAAACAATTTTTTCATCTTGGATTTTCAGCAAAATAGCAACAATACCCCCACATTACTCAATGCCAGAACGCTAACAAAACAGGTATTTTGAAGTTTGTTTTAATGAAAGATCTTGTGAACAATGGTAATACTGATGAAAGCGAGTAAATGTTCCCTGATTACGTAAGAAAAAGCTTGACTTTTCTGATTTAAAACTGATGCAGTATGTCGTGCATATTAAGCATAGAGTAGACTTTATCATGGCATTAAAATTGAAAAAATGGTTTTCCTGACCTGATGCTTGAAATTCCTTTGTATTATCCTTCAAGAAAGTCCAGTTCTCAGCTTTCTTATGTCCGTTGTACTTTTTTCCTGGATGAACCAGAAAGCTTCGGTCTCCTCCTCGTGAGGTGGCTGGTTTTTATTCCTGATGAACTCAGGGTGGATACAGTTGACCAGTATTTTATCTTTTGTAGCAGTAGTTGTTAAGCCTGAGGGCCGGCGTGATTATCTGTGAGAGACTTCTGGTTACATGAATGTCGCATGGGAGTTTTGGGGTACCTGCAGGGTTCCATCCTTTTCTGCCCCTTGGTAATTGCTCATGATATAGGGTCAGGAATGTTTTTCCTGCCTTAACGGCGACCTCTTCACGGGTGTGAATGAGGCAGCACTAAGAATCTGGAATTTAGACTGGACACTGAGGCGAGGTGACTGCGGCAGTCATCTGACCCCACATGCCCCTCCCATGGCCCTGTGCACGCCGGGGAAGGGTGCTGTGAGGCCCCCATTAAGGGAGGAGGCCGTCTGTATTTTACTGACTGGCTTCAAAGTAGCCTGTGGTGGTCTTCAATGCTAAGATCTCCTCTGATACACACCAGGGGCTGGGGGGGTTGCTGCTGAGAGCCAGGCGTGCCCACCGGGGAGGCCACTGCCCACGTGTGTTGTTAGAGGTCACCCCGATGTGCCCATGGAGAGTGGACCGGAGGAGTCAGGGCAGAGAACTGGGGGGGGTGGGCTCGGGCGGCAGCCATGGGGAGAGAGATGTGGGAGAACGGGCCGGTGGGGTGGGGTGTGCCCCAGGCCCCGACGGCCCAGAAGGGATGTGGGGTTGGGAGTTGGTGGGCAAGATGAGTGTGGGCTGGGGGTGCAGCTGTGCTGGTCATCACCGAAGCCAGCGTGGGTGCCCGGTCACCTGAGGGGAGGATATGGAGCAGGAGGGTGGGGTGCCAGAGATGCCCCGTGTGTGTGGGGGCACGGGAAAAGCAGCCCCGAGAGCCCCGAGGAGCAGGTAAGGGGAGGGCGGGTGACGGGGGGCTGAATGCCAGGTACCTGTGTTCCTCTCCCAGATTCTCAACTGTGTCTTCATCCTGTACTACCTGCTGGAATTGCTGCTGAAGGTGTTTGCTCTGGGCCTGCCGGGCTACCTGGCCTACCCCAGCAACGTGTTCGATGGGCTCCTCACCATCGTCCTGCTGGTAAAGTCTGAGACGGGCCAGGCTGCTGGCCCCCGGGCGGGCGGTGTGCTCTCTGCGTCTGCCTCTGTGCTGCGTTCCGTCTCAAGCTGTCCCTCCGGAGCGGAGGGCCCCAGGAATTTGGGCTCCTGCCTCCAGCAACAAGGGGCTGGCTTTCCCCCGCATGAGCTGCTTGGTGGGCGGCCAGCGGGCGCCCATAGGCGGCTGGGTTTCCATGGCATTTGAGCGTCGCGGGGGCACGCTGCCTCTCCCGCCCCTGAGGGGGGCCCGGCTGGAGGCCACCGTCCTGCCGGCTAACCAGCCCCGCACAGATTGAAGCACAGTGGGACCTTGCCGCGGGTGGAGGCAGGGAGGGGGGGTCTCTGGCACCCTTCCCCAGAACCTGTGGGAGTGGAGGGTCACGCGTGGTCTGTGTGTCACGGCTGCCATACTGGTACAGCATTTATTCGTGTTTGCTGTGGGCCCCTTGGGACAGGAGCAAAGATAAGTCTGAGAGAAGGGTCTTCGGTCTGTCCTTGACCTGGGCCTCCACCAGCCTTTCTGGTGTCCTGCCCTCCATACGTGTGGGCGCCGGTTCCTGAGACCTCAGTGTCTTTCTCAGCCGCAGGAAGCCCCACGTTTGGAATCACACCCTAGGGACAAGGGCGGAGCTCTGACTTCTCCCCAAAACCCCCTTTGGGGGGGGGCGCGTGTTACACACGAGCTTTAGAATTCACGTGAAAGCCCTAGACTAGCGTTGCTGTAGCGATGCCTTCTCTTCTTTTGTAATTAAAGGTTTTGGAGATCTCAACTCTGGCTGTGTACCGATTCCCACACCCAGGCTGGTATGTGACTGGAGAGAACCGAGGGAGGCTACAGCAACCAGCACCCCGCTAGGCCCCAGGGGTGGGTGGCCCGCCGCCCAGGCGCCCCGGCCTGCCTGCTCGGGCTGCTCGGCTCCAGGGCGAAGCGCCCAAGTATTAGGAGAGCACGCGGCTCGGAGCTTGGCCAGCTGAGGACTGTGGGAGCTGTCCCCTCTCCTTGCTCTTGGGGAACGTGTCCTAACTTGCCGTCAGAACGATACTGTCCCAGAGCTGGGACAAGCCTCTAGTGGGCTCAGCACCAGTGCTAGGATGGGCGTGCGGCTCCCGGTGTCCTGCAGAGTGGAGATGCCCAGCTTAGGGCTGGGGTGACCCTGAGCGCTGGACTAGGGCTGGAAGCCTTGTGACCTTGGCTTGTCATCTCCCACCCTGGGCGTCAGTTTACTACCCTGTAAGATGGCGGGGGCTGGGGCTGCTATTTGAGCCCCACCACCCCCGCTTCTGGCCACAGAGCAGTATAGATGTCTGGGCAGGGGGTCCCAGAGCACCTCAGAGTGTGGCTTGTGGTGGCTGTCTGGTCGTGGCGCCCAGAACACAGCTGCCCCAGCCAGTGCGCGTGCTGGCCCCGGGCATCTTGGCAGCCCTGGCATCTTGGTATCTCTGTGGGCTGCTTCTGACCTAGTGGAGCATCTGGAAAGTGCTGGAGGTGGGCAGTGGGGCTGAAAGACTTGCTTTAGGGTCAGCTGCTCCAGAGCCAGCCAGGAAGAGTTTATGTGGCACAGACAGGTCGGGCTGGTGCTGTCCTTGGTGCGCTGGGGCCTGGCAGGAGCCCCAGCCTGAGGAGTGGTGGGGCCGTGCTGCCTGGCGGCCGCAGGGCCAGCTTCCCTTGTTTCTAAAGCGCACTGAAAACCCACTGTGCACTTTGGTCTGAGAATCGCGGGGGAGCGTTGTGCGTGAGAATGAGTTTCAACTTACGTAGAAACGAGAGCATAGTAAGCCCCTGAGAGACACCAGGAGGGGCCAGGATACAGGATGGAAGTGCAGGAGAGTCAGGAGCTAGGGTCAGGCGAGAGGGATAGAAGACGAGCTCAGAGAAAGGGGTAAAGTAGGATAGTGGGCAGGGGCCAGGGGACTGGCTCGGGAACCAGGTCCCTTCTACTTCTGCTGGGACCCGAGACAGGTGTTCCGGCATCTGGAACCTGCGTGCTCTCCCGTGGAAGATGGGGGGTATGATAGCCAGTGCTGTCCTGGGCTGGCAGGTGTGGCCGTCCAGGCTGTCCTGTACCCGTGACGGAGCCCCCCCGCCTGCTCTCTGCGTCTCTGTTTCTGTCTGAACACGCATCTCCTCGTCTTCCTGTTGCCGGCACCTCGAGGCTCTCCCGGCCCGTCTCCTGTGTGTCTCTGCAGGAAGCCGGAGGTGCTGGGCCTGCTGTCGCTGTGGGACATGGCCCGGCTGGTGAACGTGCTCATCGTGTTCCGGTTCCTGCGCATCATCCCCGGCATGAAGGTGCGTGGGCCTCTGTCCCGCCTCGCCTCCCTGCTGTCCTGCTCCCCGCCTCGCCTCCCTGCTGACCTGCTCCCGCTGCCACGTCGCCCTAGAGACTGGCCGAGCCTGGGCGGGGAGGAGCCGAGACCAGGACTGTCCCCCTGGCTGCCTTGGTTCCCTTGGTCTGTGTCCTCAGCCCTGCGCTGCATCTGGGTGATGCCGGAGGGCGGTTAGGAGCTTGAGAGCCGTCCAGCCCTGCCTTACGGACGAGGAGAGGGAGGGCCAGCGCAGGTGGGCGGGTGTGGGGCACCTGGGCCAGCTGCAGGGGGCCTTTGTGCTCTTTGGGGCCCTTGGCGTTTGTGAGGGGCAGGGGCTGGAGCCCTGGAACCAGCGTGTTCCTAGGTGTCCTGAGGTTTCCAAAAGGCCAGGGGTGTAGGCCCATAGTGACTTCTAGTAATGAGGGGCAAAGGTGGGATGGGCCAAGGCACTCACCTCCAGGCCCCCCAGAGGAGTGGGGCAGTGTGGTTGGCTGGGGCGCCAGTCTGCAGTACTCCGGTCCTGGTGGCTGTGACCGTCTGCAGGCCCCGTTTTCTCTTCATGTACCCACAGGGGGTGACACGAGCCTTGAGGAGAGGGGAGCCAGGTGAACAGGGCATTTAGGCCCAGTGCCCTCCCAGCACAGAGGTAGACTTCGCTCTTCCTGTCCGTTTTCCTAAGAACTTTTTAGGAGAGAGGAAACCAAGGACATCAGAGCCCTTTCTGAGTGTCAAAGTCTTCCCCTGTGCACGTGTGTCCCTTCTGCCAAGCTGCGCACCTGTGCTGTCCGGGGGTTACTTGTTAGCTGGCAGACTTTCCCATCGGCAGGTGGCCTGGGGGCCCTGGGTGCAGATGGGGGCTGCTGCACACAGGCCTTCGTGCACGCCACACGCAGGCTTGTGGTCACACACGCATGTGATCACCCTTAACCACACATAAACATGCACACCTAATCACAGTCACACAATTGTATGCACGCGTCACCACACAACCATACGTGTAAGCACCCGTGATCATACACTTGCAGCACAGTCGAGACTCAGATCACACGCGCACACCGAACACACGTGTGAACCATGAGCACAATCTTGCACGTGTGCGCACGACATACTATACACGTGCGCTACCGTGCACACGCATGCGCATAACCGTGCCCACACGCAGTGACGCGCACACGCACGAGCGTGCCGCACGCGCGCACGTAATCGTGCACACATGCCCACGGTGGTTCTGGTCTGTCAGCGTCTAGGGTTAGGGGCTAACAGCTCAGGTGGGGTAAACGGGCGAATCGGAAAGTCTTTCTCTGGGGCTCAGGTTTGCACGTCAGGGGAGCAGCCCTCTGTAGCTGGGGTGCCTGGGTGGGTCTCTGAGCCCCTTGCTCAGACTTGATCACTCGGGCTGAGCTGGATGCCTCAGGTCTGCGCTTCTTTGGAGGCTCCAGACCCGAGAGGAGCTAATCCAGCCTTCGTGGTCGCTGGGCTGTGTGCTCTGAGCTCCTGCATGCTGTGGCTTCACCGAAGGGACTTGGAATTGTGACACATCTGCGTCTGGGTGGATGGAGGTGTCTGTGTGTGCGGTGTATGTGAGTGTATATGGTATGTGTCTGCCTGTGACTGGATGGAGGGATGTAGATGTGTGAGTGTGTGGGGGTGTTTATGGGTGGCCGTGGGGTGCGCATACAGGTGTGTATGGGCAGGTGGCCCTGGGGTGCTTGTACAGGAGCGTATGTGGGCGGGTGGCCGTGGGGTGCAAGTACAGGTGTGTATGTGGGCAGGTGGCCCTGGGGTGCTCGTACAGGTGTGTATGGGCAGGTGGCCCTGGGGTGCTTGTACAGGAGCATATGTGGGCGGGTGGCCGTGGGGTGCAAGTACAGGTGTGTATATGGGCGAGTGGACGTGGGGTGCTCGTACAGGTGTGTATGGGCAGGTGGCCCTGGGGTGCTTGTACAGGAGTGTATGTGGGCAAGAGGCCATGGGGTGCGTGTACAGGTGTGTATGGGCAGGTGGCCCTGGGGTGCTCGTACAGGTGTGGATCTGGGCGGGTGCCATGGGCTGCTCATACAGGTGTGTATGTGGCCGTGGGCTGCTCGTACAGGTATGTATGTGGGCGGGTGGCCGTGGGGTGCAAGTACAGGTGTGTATGTGGGCAAGAGGCCATGGGGTGCATGTACAGGTGTGTATGGGCGGCTGACTGGCGTGTGTGTACAGGTGTGTGGGTTGGTAGTGCACTGGTCCTGTCCTGCCTTTCCAGGCAGGGCTGGTGTCACCTCAGTGCGACCAGGAAGAATAGGGTCCTGCTTTCCTTCTGTCCTCAGCTAATGGCTGTGGTGGCTAGTACCATCCTGGACCTGATCAGAAACATGCGGGCTTTTGGCGGGATCCTGGTGGTGAGTCTGGCTAGTGGGCTCTGGCCGCTGGGGGGGTGGGCGCACGAGAGGAGCTGGGTGTGGGGTCTGGTGAGTCTGAGCTCCGCGGGAGTCCTCGGCTGAGCCTGAGGCTGGCTGCTCTGGAGGAAGGAGGGCCCTGTGTTAGGGGCCGCTCTTGGGTTGTGTAGGCCCGGGAGGCAAACGTTCCCGAGCGTGGACCTCGGGGCTGGTCTGCGGGAAGAGCTGCCCAACCACACTCCTTTCCATGCCAGAGGTCCATCGGTCACTTTTTATGTGCTCATGTATTTTGGATCGCGGACCATACTGAGACACTGATTTTAAAAAGTGTGAGAGGCACTAGGAATCCCCGGAGCCCATGTAGACCCCAAATGGGGCTTTGGTCAGCCCTTCTTGTGCAGAGGGATTTTGGGAATTCCCATCCATGTTGGCTGAGAGAGAACCATGACATCCCCTGGTTCCAGACCCAGCCTTGCCACTGAGGTGCTGTTGGCTCTGCCCCATCGCCCAGCCCAGGAAAGGGGACCCCTCGTGCTGCTGTAGGCGCGAAGCCCCTCAGAGGGAACGGAGGCCCAGAAGGGACTGGGTTAGCCCAGGGCCTGTGCCCCTTCCTTTTGCCCTTGGCGTGGTGGGAATAGGTGGGGACAGCCGGTGGTAGCCTCTTCTGTCTGTGGCATGAGACTGCTGGGTAGCGTTCCTTGCACATCTTCTCTTGGAGAAGCCTGGCCAGTTCCTACCTGCCACTCCCCTGGGATCCCCTTCCCCTGGGACCCCCTTCGCCTAAGACCATGCAGAGTAGGGGTCCTTCTCACCGGTCTTCCTGCCACACCTGTCCTGGAGCAGCCTCCCTTCCTTGGCTCCTGGGTCTTTCCCCTTGGCCCCCAGTTTGTGGCTCCTCCCTCCTTCCCTCTGGGGCAGCCTGGCTGCCAGGAGACGGTACTTGGCAGGAGGAACCCCAGTGTTCCGTGTCCGTGGAGGCCAGCAGTACCCGTGGCTGGGGGCAGCGTCGAGGGCTGGGCGTGTGCTGCTTTGTGGGTCCCTCTGCGGGGGGCACTGAGCATACCGGCCCCGCCCCCCTAGGTGGTGTACTATGTCTTCGCCATCATGGGCATCAACCTGTTCCGCGGGGTCATCGTGGCTCCTCCTGGAAACGGCAGGTGAGGTGGGGCCTGAACGTGCCAGGAGGAGTGCCTCTGGGGGAGCGGAGGAGCTTGAGGATGGGTGATGGTGTGGGGGCAGGCTCCCCGGCGGGGGGGGGGGCTCCTAGTCCCTCCTCTTATCCCCCCTCCCTCTCCGCCCCGCCCGGTGCCCTCACCCAGTCTGTACTGACAGTGTTTCTGAAGCTGCCGCACCCCTGCACCCCATCTGGGACCCTCAGGCCACGCCCCATGCTGGTGGGGGGATGCCCAGAGCCAGACCTGGATCCTGCCTTCTGGAAGCTCCGTTTCCCGTGCGTGTCTGGAGCTCTTGGCCTCTGGCTGCCCTCACAGCACCTCCAGAGATCGGGGGCCCTTTGTTCTTCCTCTGACTTCTCAGGGCCCAGAGGGGTCCAGCTGTGCAGGGGCTGAGGCACTGCTGGGGCGCCCCGGTGTCCGTGTCCCGGTCCCCACCCCTGACCCAGCTTGTCGTGTCCCTGCAGCCTGGCCCCTGACAATAGCTCCGTACCCTGCGGAAGCTTCGAGCAGCTGGAATACTGGGCCAATAATTTTGATGACTTTGCGGTGAGCCCTGCACCCCCTGCTCCTCGGGGCCCCTGCCCTCCCATTGCACGCCCCCTGCCCCTCTGGACCCTGTGTCTGCTGTCCCACAGGCCGCCCTCATCACTCTGTGGAACGTGATGGTGGTGAACAACTGGCAGGTGTTCCTGGATGCCTATCGGCGCTACTCGGGCCCGTGAGGACTGGCTGGCATGGGCCCCTCCCTCTCCCCATCACAGTGCAGTGTGAGCTCCTCCAGAGGGTGGCGGTGTTGTGCGCCTTGCCAGTGACTCAGCTTTTCACTCTCCTGGGGATTGCTTGGGGGTGTGGCTTCTGAGACTTCCCCGGTGCTGGGAGCCCCGGAGTGGTGGCCGAGTGGAAGAAGAGCTTCTGGAGCCTTTGAAGAGCTCAGCCCGCTCGCAGCCGTGGTGGTCCTGGGTTCGAATCCCAGCTGTACCCCTATTGGCCATGTTACTTGGCAAAAGCCTTGGTCGGGGTTGTCTCAAACGGGAATGGGGAGGCCGCCAGAGTTTCCCGGCAAACCTCCCACGAGTGTTGCTGCGTGCGTCAGTCGTCGTGGTGTCCTATCTCGCACTGCTTCACGGGGCCACGGCTGGCCTTTTTGCTCCGCAGGTGGTCAAAGATCTACTCTTTTGTGTCGTGGGTGGCTGCGTCATCTGTCATCTGGGTCAACCTGTTTCGGCTCTGATTCTGGAGGCAAGTAGACTTCTGCTGGGGGCGTCTCGGTGGTTTCTCACTTGCTGAGGACGGCATGGCCACCAGCCCCACCTGGACTGGTCGTAAGCTGCTCCTGGGCCTAGTGCTGCCCGCCTCCTGGCCAGCTGGGAGCTCAGTGGTGCTCCTTGGCATTTGACTTGGTGCCTAGCCCCTGGGTGGGGCTGGGGAGGCCCATCAGGCATCTGGCTCCTACAGGATGGGGTGGCCTTGCAGGGCCCTGGATCCCAGCTGCCTGGGAGGGGTCCACTCCTGCAGTGGATGCTCGGCCATCACCGGAGGGAAAAGGCTGTCTCATGTGGGGCTCACACCCACTCGGGCCACCTCTTTCCCTCCTGCTTCGCTGTGAATTTTCTTCATAAGTGGATCGCCGTAGGTCACCTGCAGTCCTTGTTGGGACCCGATACCACTTTTATCAGATGAGCGCGGGAGCTGTTGTTCAGGTGCGTGGATGAGGAAGGGGCTTCTGCTCTGGGGGGAGGAGGAAGGGAGGGCAAGGCAGGGGGGCGGGCGGGTGTCCTCTGACAGCAACACTCCCTCCGCCAGCTCTGAGCTGGGATCAGGGTCTGGGCTTCCTGTGCTCCTGCTCCCGGGGCTGTGATCTCTGTCCTGCTCTTTGATGAGGACGTTTAAGACAACGTTCTCAGGTTCTGGTAGTCTCCAGGAGATTCTGTTGGTGGATGGAGGCAGGTGGCCCTCACTTCCCTGCGGTGATTTTGAAAGTCCTTCCTCTGCTGGTGCAGGACAGTGGTGGTCGCCCGGAGAGCTGCGGCCGCCCCTTCCCTCCATGTGTTGTAGCAGCCCCTCTGCACCGCCCCGCCGGCCAGCGTGGAGGGCTGCCCTCCTGGGCTTTTAGGAACTCCGTGCACACATCCGGGAGATGGACCTAGGTCCCCGTGCTCAGTTGTGCACGTGTCTGATGATTCCTCAGTGGGGAGCAGGGCTGCACGGCCTCCTGGAGGTGCCTAAGTCTCTCTCTCTCCAGAGCTCCCTGGACATCTTCTCCCCGATTCCACAGGGACGTCCTGGAGGAGCCGGCGGAGGAGGAGCTGATGGAGAAGCTGAGCCATCATCCGCACCTGCAGCTGTGCAGGTGACGCCCAGGTGCGCCGTCCCGGCAAGGGCGGCAGAGGGCCATGTGGCCTCAGGACGGACGCCAGTTGTGGGAGGAGGCAGCTGCAGCCTGGAAGGAGAGACTTTCCCTTGGACGGATGGATGGACGGACAGACGGAACGAACTACTCCACCCGCCTGAGGCTGGGGCAGAGAGCCCTGGGTCGCCGCCGAGCCGAACCACCAACTACCACCAGCTTTTCTTTGCGCCACGTCAGAGCGGGCCACCTATGCTTTGCGTGGCACATGCCACTGTCCTGTAAGCTGCTTCGGTGAGACTTTGGCTTCTCTAAATACTGGAAGAGTGTCACTCCACAGGGGTGTTTATGACTGTCTGAGATGCAGGAAGCAGCGGCCTTCCTTTTGGGCCCTGTGATTTCCATGGTGCCTTCACTGCTGGTGGCCTTCAGGGACCAGAGGCCCGCCCGGGGCCTGCACAGGCCAACTGGCAGCTTTCCAGGGTTTGAATAGGGATGCTTATGGTTTTACATGAGGGGAGTCTTAACTGTTTTATTATTTTATGGCTCACGTGAGTGTGATTGGGTGTATTTCTTTATGGGTCAGAATGCCAATAATATTTATCCTGAAGTCTTGCAAAGAATGGGGTCATCATTCTTACTGGGGCACAACTCCAGTCCTTCTCTGGAACAGTGTGGCCAGGTAAGGTTGTTCAGGTTGTGCACTACAAACCTGGCTGCAAAGGTGTGTCAAGCCACTGGACGTCTCCCTAAGGTGAGGGGTATCTTTTTCTAATTTGCATAAAGGCTCATATGCGCTGGTGGTGGCTCTCCTTTACATATCCGCGGGTCTGTCTTCTAGGTCGGGGAGGAGGGAAAGCGAATAATGTGCAGCTGGCCACATTGCCGCTTGAGCCACGGTGGGTCCAGATTAACAAACGGTTTTCTCATTTCGAGGGCCGACTCGAGTGATGGGTGGGAGCTCCTGGAGGTCTCTGTTGAGAAGGACTGGAAGCGTAATGGACAGTAATGCTGGGATAGGTTAGCAGTGTCTGCTGTGGGTACTGATTTGGTGGGGGTGGGGGGAAACGAGAGCATGGGTGCTGACTCCACTGCAGGAAGTGATCACCTGGGAAGTGATCGCCTCTGTTTTCCCAGCTTGTCTGGGAAGTGGGATTAGAGGAAAGTAACTAGAAAAAGGAACTTCTAAAATGTCAAGAAACCCCAGTGCTCAGGGTTATGTTTCATGTACCCACAAACATTGTAGTTTCTGATCTTGGAGTTTGCCTGCGATCCTGGGCATTGACATGCTACCCTTCAGGTTTGGGGCATCTTTGGGTGTACTGAGGACACTCCCTGACCTGTTGCCTCTGCGGGCTCCTTAGAATCTGGGCAGGCTGGTTTTGGGCGGGGAGCACCTCGTGGAGCAGTGGGTTAGAAGTCTGCACCCAGCTTGCCTTGGCAGAGCCCTGCTCGCCCCAGGGACAGGGGTGAGCCCCCTGCCCCCGTCAGCTGCTGTGTACCCCCACTTGTACCACCACCCCCCTCAGCCTCTGTCCCCAAGGTCCGAGCGCCATCTGGTGGCAGGATCGGATTCACTTTCAATGCACGCTGGACCCCATGACCCTCAGGGAGCGCTCACTGCTTTTCCCAGGCCCTGGAGGTGGGGAGTCTGGCCTCACACTCTGGGTTCAGGCTCGGCCACCTGCAGTGAGCCTCGTTCCAGTGGGCACTTGCCAGGTGGAGTATCATTTTCTGCCCTGCCTTGTGTAGGTCCCTGAAGTCTTCTGCCTTCCTGTTTCCTGGCTTGTGTGCAGAGAAGCCCCCTCTGATGCTTACCGTCACATGGCACAGAGTTCTGGAGAACCCACGTTGGACTCTGGCAGACCGTGCTGTTCAGAGGCTGGCTCTGCCCTTAGGATGGGTAACCAAAGCTGGGGCCATTGAGCTGGTGTCTTCGGACCACAAGCTGGTGTTTCTTGGATGCTCTGGGGGGCGCTGACTATCCCCTCTGTCAGTTTCAAATGGTATCGGTTTCCAAGCCTTTGTCCCTGGGCTGAATTCACAGTTGAGCTGGGGCTCAGGTTTTGATTAAGGGGAGCAGGGCTGGTGGGGGTCTCCTGGTGTGCAGTGCTCCTGGTGCCCCCATCCTGTCCCCCTCCCCCCCCATCCTGTCCCCAGCCGGATGCTGCACTGGGTGAGACCCATTTGAGAAAGAACATGTGCTCACATCTCTTAGATAAACCCTTGCAGCTCTGGTGGGGGTCATGCTGTTTTCTGTGGCTGTGGGGGCTCTGGCCACCCCTCCGCACTCTGGCTGGGCATGATATGTGCAGGGGGCTCAGCCCCGCTGGACCCTGGAGTCACCCAGGGCTGTGCAGGAGTCTGGGACACCTGGAGTGGTATCGCTACCCCCCGGGCAGGTGGGAGGAGGCAGGAGCAGGAGGCTGCTGTGCCCTGTCCTGGCTTGGGTCAGGCTCTGAGGAGGGGTGTGTGTCCACAGGCTGGGGAGCCCTGGGCCGGGTGGCAGCAAGAAGCTGAATGGAGGCAGCTGTCCTGGTGGAGGGGGCAGGCTCAGGGGAAGAAGGGAAGGGGCCGTGGGTGGGATAGGGTGGCGTGGGTGCCTGTGGGCTCGGAGCTGCCCACGCCAAATAGCAGGGCCTTGGCTCCTAGTCTTTGATGGCCCTGGAGTGTGGGCGAGGCAGCGACTTGGGTGGGCACCCAAGCCCCAGCCTACCTGGGAGGCCTGAGTCCTGTCCAGCTAGCACTTGCAGCCTCCACGCTGTGGGGGAGGGGGGTCTCACTTCCCCCCTGCCCAGCTCGGCCATCAGCTGCCCTGGGCCTCTGAAGGGGAGCTCCTCCCGGGTCCTTCATTGACCAGGAGGGGCTGCAAATGGGCAGGGGCTGCCTCCTTTCCCATTGAGCTTCCCCGTGGAGGCCCTGCCCACACTGGGGA
This sequence comes from Ursus maritimus, assembly GCF_017311325.1. Classification (NCBI taxonomy): domain Eukaryota; kingdom Metazoa; phylum Chordata; class Mammalia; order Carnivora; family Ursidae; genus Ursus; species Ursus maritimus. Next base: position 43,079,234 of record NW_024424786.1, read on the forward strand.
GCCCCTGGAAGGACACAGTTGCCATTTCTGGGGCTGGGGGGTGGGGAGGTCATGAATTGGCCCATGTTTAACAACAGCACGGAAGCAGCTGCATACTTAGGGAAAAGTTGCAAGTAGAGCTTTCTTCCGGAATCAGTGGAGGGGAAGCTGTGGTTCCGGTGCCCTTCACCGTCAGTGCTTTGGGGGGCCTGCAACAGAAGGCACACTGGGCCGGGGTCACCACGGGTTCCTGCTGGCTGGTGCTCACTGCGTTCACGGCGTTCTGAGCCTCCAGTTTGGTCCCCCGGCCCCCCCGGGTCGCCTGTAATCTTCCCGGACGGGTGACCTCAGCACTCCCGAAGGTCAGTGAGTGATTGTGTAGGAAGGTCCCCGGGTTGGGTTTATGCGAGGTGTCCTCATGAGCTTGAGTCTGCGGTGTTTGTAGGAATATTCCAGAAGCGCATCCCGGCGGGTGGTGTGCAATTTCCGTTTGCCCCATGGCTGGTGCCTACCCTGTCCCTTGGTGGGGCGGTGGCGGCTGGGCTGCCCAGCGGGAAGTTGCTCCTTCTCCCTTTGTGGTGAAGGGGGTGGTTTGAAGCTCTGTGAGCTTCTGCCTCGCCAAACTTCCTTCAGTTTCTTCTCCCTCCCACACTCGTGTGCGCGCACCATGCTTCCTTCCAGTCGGTGGGTTACGTGTCGGCTGTTGCTGTATTTCATTTCATGCTCAAGTTCTCCTTTGGCCAGCGGGAACCGCTTCATCTAGCTTGTGTGTCCATTTCCTAGGTACCGGCCATCTTTTGAATGCTTCTTTGCTTTCTGCGTAAAAAGATGTTCCGGGCTCACGTTGCACTTTCTCTGCCCCAGCCCTGGAAGCAGCCGTTGCTCCAAGGGCCCCTGCTCCTTTAGCAAGAATAGCATCTAGGAACCAAGATGTAGGTGTGCGGTGTGCCTGCTGCAGCTGGGGTATCGGTGTGCCCCGGCTCTCTTGGAGGATAGAGCTAGGGAGCCTGTGCATGCATCTCTCTGTCTGTCCATCCATCTGTTAGTTCATCCATCCAGCCGTCTGCCCTTCTGTCTTTTGGGCCATCTATCATTTGTCCATCCATCTATCCATCTGTCCATTGTGTGTCTGTCCATCTGTCCATCTATCCGTTCATCTGTCCGTCGATCTGTCCATCCATTCATCCATCCGTCCATCCATCCATCCATTGGTCCATCCATCCATCCATCCATCCAATCCATTGACAACCATGAGATCACACTAGTACCTCCATTTTCAAACCAACACCACGGGGCACATCTGGTTTTCTCTCTGTGTGGTTGTAACCCTTTTTTTCTGAGTGGCTCCCGTTCTCCTTCATCTGTGCACTCACTTGGTTAGTTCTGTAAATACTCATCTCCCATTGCTGCTGCCACTCCCCACAGAGAGGCCCTTCTCACCCCGCGTGGGTGCCCTTTGGATGCCCTCCAACCACAAACCTCCAGGAAAGAGCTTTCCAGATGGAGAGATGGTACTGTCAGTCCCTTTAAAATTAGGAATAGCGAAATTACAACCTGGCCAGCTCATTAAAACCAAATAAATAAGTTAAAAAAATAAACATTAGAAGAAATATTTCTCTTTATTCACAAATAACATGATTGTCCATATAGAAAGGCTAAAATTATTGAATAGTGAGAATTCAGCAAAATGGCTTGCTGTAAGATTAATACACTGAAATCAATCACTTTTCTAAACATTAGCAATAAACTGATAAGTTTCTTTTAAAAGATACCAAAAAAAGTACTATTTACATGATAGTAAAATTTTCAAGGCCCTTAAAGATACATTGAACAAGAGATGTTCGAGCCCGATATACAGAAAACTATAAAATGTCATTAATGTCCAGGACTGTGGACTCGAGGGGAGCATGCTGGGTATCCAGTTACCGCATGGTGGCCTCGGACACTCCGCGCTTACCTGCTCGTGGCTCTGCAGCCCCGGCCTCGCGGGCCCTCTTCATGGCCGGGCTGGGGCTGTGCTCCACCTGGGTTCTCTGGGAAGAGCCCTCGCCTACGCTCATTCAGGTCATCAGCCGAATTCCAAGGCGAAAGGGCTGAGGCTGTAGGTAATAGTCCTTGATGTGACCCCATTTCCTCATTGGCTGTCCACGGAGGGTGCCTCTTAGGAACTGGAGGCTGCCTGCGTTCTCTGCCACATGGCCCCTAGTCCTCAGTCAGCAACAGAGGACCTGCTGCGAATCCAATCCCTCACCCTTCGCGCCTCTTCTCCAGAAAGAGCCGTGACCCTTTACAGACTCACCTGATTAGGTCAGGCCCACCGGGATAATCTCCCTTTCTTGAAATCAGCTGTGTCGAAATCGGCACCAACCCCAGGAGTGACTGTGGCATCATAGTCGTGGGTCCACCCACGCCCAGCGGGAGGAGCCTATAGAAGGGTGAGGGTCACTTGGGGTCATCTCAGAATTCTGCCTACTATGATTGTTCTGTTCATGGCCAGAAAGAGTTAATATTGTTAACATGTCCGTCTTCCCCCAATCAATCCATGGATCTGTTAAAAATCTAAACATAATGCAGATCTTTTCAACAACGTTTGATCAGCTGATTGAAAAATTTACATGAAACCTAACATGCAAAAATAGCCGTGTCACTTCTATGGGACAATTTGGTTGAGGACCTCGTTCTGTCAGCGTTCTAGACTCACTGAAGCTACGGTGACCAGGACAGCCTGACTCTGGTGCCGGGGCCAATGGAGGGATGGAATGAAGAGCCCAGAAATGCCAGCAGCGAGGGGCTGGGGCATCTGGGAGGCCCCATACGCCCCCCGGTCCAGAGTGGCCTCGGTCAGCATCTGCGTGGGCTTTCCGCTGGGCTGGCAGGTGCAGAGGTGCGATGGCCGTGGCCCAGCCGGCTGAGCCGGCAGCTGGATGGGGTCCAGGACCTGGGCTGGGTCTGTCGCCGGGACCTGGGAGTGGGCTCTTAGCAAGCGGTTTGGGGCCTTTCATGTGGTCTCATCCGCTCAGCACAGCAGGGAGGAATCTTGTCTTTCACCAAAACAGCCAGGTTTTGGTTTTCTGCCTCAGAGATAATTGGTGGTTCCTATTATTAAAAGGTTAGAACAATTCATTGTTTTTTTTGTTTTGTTTTGTTTTGTTTTTTGAAGGAAAGTGGAAGGCAGGCACACTGTGCTGCTCTTAAAAATTTAAGAAGGGGGCGTGGGGCTCGACAATGCCCCTCACATCAAAGGGGCCAGCAAACGCCCCGGGCAGGCTGCAGGCAGCCCACCCCAGCCCACCGGTCACAGCAGAGCCCAGCCATTCTGGTAACACAATTGGAGCCGCACCAGGGCGGCGGGCCCACACCTGCAGGGACCTGGGCGGCCCGGTTGCTGCCCTGGGTTTGACAGCAGTTGGCTAATCCGCATCTGGGCCCCGGCGACACCTGTCGCCAGGTGAGCCAGACCTACCTTGCCCGCCTCCCTGGCCTTCCCTTTTTCCTCTCAGCTAATGGGCAGGTGGATGGGGCCCACTAAGACCGGACTCCGTGGTGGAGGAGACCATCCCGGAGCGGGAGGCACGGGGCCAGCGGCTCTCAGGCTCCTCCAGAGGAGGCTCGCCCGAACAGAGCTGTGGGCTGCAGCCTAGGCGGTCTGATTTGGGTGACCTGGAGTCAGGGGGCTAGGAGCCTGCATTTCTAATAATTTCCGAGGGGATGCTGCCGCGGGTCCAGAGACCAGGGTTCGAGAACAGCTGGCTCGGGCAGAGTGAGGTTTCTCCCTCCTCGTCTGCTTGCTCTCCGCATTGTTGCTGTTGGTGGATTGTAAAACAATGCTTAGTGGACGCAATTACAGAAAGGACCCCTTTCTGAGTGGACCCCTCCGGCTTCTCTCCAGGCGGGCAGAGTCCAGGCAGCACATTGTCTCCCTGCCATCCCACCCCCTTTTCTGTTGCCTGGATTCTGGGTCTGTGTGCAAACCGCACACCTGGACATGGAGAACCTGGCTGCGTCCCAAGCCAGACAAGAGCCCTGCCCAGGCTTGGGGGAGTGGGTGCGGCGGGCAGGGACACCAACAAGGGCCCTGGTTCTGCCTCCGTGGGGGTCCTGCCACCCTCCCGCAGCAACGTGACCGTACGCTCGCTCTCCTTGCTGTTCCCTCGCCCTGTGGGGCAGTGGGTGTTTTTGTTCCTTCCTCTGTCCCCAGGGCCTGTGCTGCTTGTGTGTGGCTGGTGCTTGGTGAGGATCTGTGAGGGAGAGAATCTGTAGTGATTGCTGCCATTGGACTCCAGGAAATACAGATGTCATCTTGCCTCAGACACTCGCATTCCCTCTAGAAATATGCACCACGGGCTGTGATCCACCAGGCACGCACGTAAAATGGGATGAAAACAGAAAAGGCGGGGGCCAGGAGCAGGAGGAAGAGGCTGCACATACGCCCGAGGAGGACCTGCTCCTGCTGCAGGCCAGCGTGGAGCTCCCCGGCAGCCTTTGGGAAAAGGGGAACAGGTTTCTCTGCCAGAGGAGGCCGCAGGCTGCTGGTTGGTGGGAGGCCAGGCTGGGGTGGAGGCGAGCAGCCTGCGACCCACAGCCTTGCTGTTGTCATCTTGTTTCCAGGTCTCGTTGAAGGGGCCCCACGAGGGGAAGGATGTGAAAGCAGAGAACACGTAAAGGGACTGTTGAGAGGCCAAAGCAGCAGTGATAATTAAGGTGATGAAGAGCCACCATTTGAGTGCCAGCTCTCCGTGTGCTTTTCTGAGCACTTTATGAGGCACGGTGATGGCTTGTTTCATCCCGTGGAGTCATGGGCTAGGGTGGCACTGATGGAGGGGGAGGGACGTGAGCACCGCGTGCCTAAGACAAGTATTTGTAGGGCTAGCACCGCAGCATCAGACCGTCCTTCCCTGCACGCGGGAGGGTCCCAACAGTCCCCACGGGATGTGGGAGGTGACAGGTATGACCAGGGTGCCTCGGGGGCAGGGGGGGGACCATCCAAAGAGGCTGCGGCCACCCAATCTGGGCCCCACCTGCTGCACGCCGTGACCTCGATGTGCAGTTAGCCTTCCCTAGCACCTGCTCCCTTGACTGGAAAGGAAGTGGGGGGCTGCTGCCATGAATGATGACACCGAGGAAGCTGATGTGCTGACCCCGGTGGGCTTTCGAACTTCAGACCTGTGGTTCAATCTCGGAGCTCCTTGTAGGTGGGGAAACTGAGGCACAAGATGATGATATATATATATATATGTATATTTTTTTCTTTTAGGATCCTGTGCTGACAGGCGGCACGGCAGACAGTGCACCAAAGTCTGTTATGAGGGCAGGTCCCCTCGGCCCCAGGGAGCCCCGTGCCAGACTTGACGGAACCTCGGTTTTTATCTGATGAGTGCCGACACGCAGCTGCTCAGCACGCGGGCCCGCGGTCGGTGCAGGCGCCCCGCGGCAGCCCGGCTTTCACGGGGGCCCCGATTCAGAACATGGAAGCACAGTCTGCTCCGCTGGTTGGTCTGGAGGTCCTCATCGGTGTCCCGCCGCTCCCATGCAGGGATGGAAGGAAGCTGGGTGAGGACCAAGGGCCTTGGGTTGAGGTCGGGGGTGGTGTGACCAATGGTGTGCAGAACCGAGTGGGGAGGGAGGAGGCGGGTGGTCACAGCAAAGGCTGGCGGCCCCGCGGGGCCCTGGTGGCCACTCAGGGTTGCAGTCACGCCTTCCCCCTCCCTGTGCCTCTTGCTTCCTGTCTGGCCCACCAAGAGCCGGCCCCCACAGCAGGACCCTGGGGAGAGGAGATTTGGGACAAAGGGGGCAGTTTCCTAGGAGGGGACCATGGTCAGAGCCTACTCTGGGATTCTGTCTGGCCGCTCGTCTGCTGGGTCCCTCCCACTGGCCAGCACCTCCAGCGACAGGGACTGTGCCTGTCCGTGGGTATGACACTTGCTGCTGGAGACCTTGGACAGGTCTCTACACAGCTCCATCACCGTGTCCTCTCTCTGTCCCCTCATGACCCGCCTCCGGCCCCGGGAAGCCTCCGGTGTTCCTTGCCCCATGGACTGCAGGCTGGGGTTGCTGCCCTGCTGCCCTGGCGTCGGTCACTGTCCCCAGCAGCCCTCAAGTTGACCCCGAGCCTGGCACGGCATGTGGTGTTGGCAGCTGGGGGGTGCACCTCAGTGGCAAAAGCCCTACCCCTTCCCCTCTGGGCACTTTCGCTCTCCTGGGAGCAAGAGGGCTTCTGAGCCGGGGAGCTGGTGTTTATCCATTTCTTTGGTCACTTCTGTTCACGCCAGAAGGGCTCCGTCTCGGGATGTCATGCCTCTTGTGTTCAGGTGGAAGGTCGTGGATCGTATCCCGCTGCGGTGTGTTTGCCTAGAAGCAAACCCAGCGCCGCTTGCGCCTGTCGACCTATCCTCTTGATGGTGCCGGCGTGGGTGGCTGGTCCCTCTGGGTTGCAGTATTTCAGACTCTCGTGCGCAGAACTTCTACACGGAGAAAGATGTTTAAGGACGGACAGGACGTCTACTGTGCGCCCCCATGTCCAGGCAGGAGGTGGACTGTGGAAAAAGTTGACACGAGCAGCCTTAAAATAAACTGGAAAGTTCTTGATTGGACAGTCGGTTGGCATTTGTAGCCCTCGTGGTGCCAGGGGGCCTCGGGCAGCTGCCAAATCTGTCGCCCCTTCTTAGGAAAAGGTCTTCGAGCCGTAACCTAAAACACGTGGAAGTACAAGGGGAATAATTGTATCGAAAAACTGCTAACACAATATTAATAAATCCAAACGTGGGACAGAGGAGATCCACAACCTGCCCTGAGGTCAAAACAGCATTTTGGGATGTGGACACGGGCGGCCACGTGATAGGAGGGTAGCTGTGATTTATGCTGGGGAAGGGCAGGAGCTCTCACTGACCCCTGGTTCGTGGCTGGTCCGTGCTGTGGTTTGGTTTTCCCACCCAAGTCCCCAGCTCTCCGGAACCACGGAGGTCCCTGTTGATTTCCTGCTGGGACTCCCCTCCCCCCTTCCCCCAGTTATGGTGGCACAAGAACTTCTGATTTCAGCCAAGGCTGGGGTGGCGACCCCAACCCCCTGGCCAGGAAGCCTCCCTGGTGCCCCCATCTGAATGAACCCCCTCCTGCTCCCACCACGTTTTCTATCTGTTCCAGCATTGACCCCACCCATGTCACAAGTGCCTGGGGGCCTGTGAGCCCCCAGGGTCCTGGAGGGTCTCAAGCCTCCTGCATCCCAAATAAATGAAATAAATCCCAACGGATGTGACACCTGAGCCAACCCAAACTGAGGCCGTAGTGTGCATGGATCTGTGAGTCAAGAAGGAACGTTTTGTGGTTTCATTTCAGTGGCTCCCAGATGTGGGCTGTATCAGAACCCCTGGGGGACTTGTGGAACCCAGATCGCTGGGCTCCACTGGAGGCCAGCCTGGGAATGTGCATTCGTAGGGTGATGCTCACACTGCTGGCCAGGGGCAGGTGCTCACTGGGGGTGCCCCCTCCTGGAACCACTGTAGGGGGATCAGTGGAAGCCAACCCAAAGTCCAAGTCCTAGCCCCCCGTACCTGCGAATGTGAGCTTACGTGGAAAGAGGGTTTGGCAGGTGTAATTATGTTAAGGATCTTGAGATGAGATCCTACCCTCTTTGGAGTGGGCTCTAGATGGAATGACAGGTGTCCGTGTAAGGAGAGAATATGTGGGAGGGACCACGGAGTGACCACGAAGGCAGTGGTGGGAGGGATGGGGTCACAAGCCCAGGGACGCCTGGAGGCTGCAGGTGCTGGGGCAGGAGGAACCCTGCCCCAGAGCTTCCAGAAAGAGCGCCATGCCCATACCTTGATTTCTGACCTCTGGCCAGAAGTGGGAGGGAATCCGTTTGTTGTTTGTGATCATTTGTCACAGCAGCCCCAGGACACTTGCACAGCCCCTGACAAGTGCCAATTAGTGGTGCTCTTGTTTTTGCTGAGCTCCACGAGGCCTCAGATGATGAGCTCCAGACCCGTCCCAGGGGACTAGTGCTCAAGGGAAGAAGCAAGGTGGGTGACGTCCTGCGCCTGCTTCTCGCTCTTCTCCCGGAGGTGCCCCACAGCAGCTTCGAGAACGCAGGTAGGCCCACACTGCCCGGGTCCGGGGCTCTCGTTAGGGCTGCAGTCCAGGGAGCCAGAGAGGGCATCTCCTTGGGCTTGTTTGGAACTGGAGGCTCCAAGGCGAGGTCTGGCTGGGGAGGCCGCTGCGCAGGGGCTGTGCTGTGGTGACTTTCCTCGGGGCCATAGCACAAACCTAACAGCCTGCTCTGGGCCCAAATGGGGGGGTGTCTGTGGGGAGGCATGTGACCACATGGTGGGGGGTGATCCAGCCACCCAAGGGGCTGCCAGCCGTCCTGGTGTGGCCCCGTAAGCCAAAGTGGCCGAGGGCTCCAAGGAGGCCCCCGACTGGCTGACAAGTGTGCTAGTCGACAGCCGAGAGGGCTTGGAGGTCACAGGGCTTGGGCCCAGCTCCGCAGAAACTGGCTCTGTGGTGGCCCCTTCTCTCCTCGGCCCTTAGTGTCGTTAGTATGAGCTGGGGTGGCTGTGGCCTCAAGGGGCTGTGGGACTCAGAGAGGTTGGGGCAAGGAGATGGCCTCACGCCACGCCTGGCATTTCCCCCTGATGCCGCTGGTGCACAGGGAGGAGCCGGAGCTACGGACAAGCTCCCTGGCATTGCTGTGGCCTGTGAGCTGCTCTCTGCACCTCCCTTTGGCTCCCGCCAGGCCAGTCTCCCTCCCCACTGGGTGCCGGGCCCTGATGCTCCCCTTGTTTCTGGGGGTGAGGTGGGCGCCTTCTGAGGAAGCCCCGGAGCAGCACCCCCTCATGCCCCCTGGAGGAGGTGCTCACAGAGAAGCAGCACAGTGCAGACCCAGCACCTGAGGATGGGCTTCGATGCCGCAGCTGGGGAAGGGCTTCCTGTTGTCCTGGCTGGCCACCTTGTCAGTCCCCTGGACACCTGCAGGCCAGCTTCGGTGACAGGAAATGTGGGTTCTTCATGCTGCCCCTGATGGCAGGGCGCTGGGGCCCCCAGAGGTGATCTGCATACAGGTGAGGGCCTAAGACTGAGGTGGGTGCCCAGAGGCAGGGCCAGGTAGGACGCACACACCTGGAGGGAGGCTGCCAGGCACATGTGCAGTACCAGGAATGGCCAGCGGGGGGCAGCAGAGCTCCAGCAGCAGGTGTACCCTCAGGCCGACCCTCCCTCCCTAACTCCAACCCCAGGCCAGGGGCGGGGGACAGGGACAGTTACCCCTGTCTGGAACTTCCTTCCCTCCCTTCTCTGCAAAGGTGTGTCCTCCTCCCACAGACTTCCTCGACTCCCAGGCCCGTGCTGGGGACGTCCTCTGGCTGCCCCAGCCTCGTCTGCCTCCGTCAGGGTGCTCTCTTCACTATTTTAAGTGGCCCAAGGGACGTGTGGGACCTGTGTGCCCACAGTGTCCTGGGCCTGCTGAGTCCGCACAGATGTTTGCTGAACGTTTCTGGTGCGGAGGGCAACCTGGCCCGCTGGAGGGTGGGCGGGCGGTTGGCAGCGTTAGTGCGGTGGGCCAGGTCCCCTTGGAGCCAGTGGACCCTCGGGGGGCAGGGCGCTGGCTCGGCGCTCTCCGGAGGAGGGGACCCCTCTGGCTGGGTCTGGAGGGGTTGCAGTGCTGGTGCTGCCCGCTAACCACCACGGAGGCAGCTTGGAATCCCTTCTTCCCGGGTGGGGAGACTTCTGTGACCCTTCTCGTGCCCACATCTGATGTCCCCAGAGGGAATCTGGGTTCTGGGGGGGGTGGGTGGCGTGGGTCTCTCCTGGGTCATCTGTTGTGGCTCAGAAGACCTCGCACTTCTGTGGACACTCTGTTCACGTGGTCCTGTTTGTCTAGAAGTCTGCCTCTCAGTGGGCGTCCCCCCACCCCACATCTCTTTAGCATGACCCCTCGCCACAGCTCCTTGAGCATGTGCCCCAGGGCCTTTGCACATGTCACCACCCCCATCCTGACAGGCCGTC
>NW_024424786.1:43089216-43089452 GCF_017311325.1 Ursus maritimus
CCTCGCCCCGCCCCCCGCCCGCCTGACTCTCTCTTGTCCTGTCCCCACGCTGTCAGGTGCAGCGTATGCTCTGTTTACAGCTTCCCCTTCCTGGAATGTCACCTCCACAAGGGCAAGGACTGCGTCTTAGTCACCGCTGAGTCCCGAGGGCCTCAGAATACCACCTGACACGTAGTAGGTGCTCCACGAATTCCTGGTGGCTAAGTGAACAGACCCCAGGCCAGCCCCCAAGGCCT
>NW_024424786.1:43092287-43097605 GCF_017311325.1 Ursus maritimus
GGTGGCTAAGTGAACAGACCCCAGGCCAGCCCCCAAGGCCTCCCCACTCTGCCTCTGAGCAGCCAGGGGGTGGGGGTGAGAGGGCAGAGCTCTCCCTACCTCTGGGGGGCGCGTGTGGCCACCTGGCCCAGGCAGGGTCAGGCCAGAAAGCGTCTCCCGTTGTGCGCCAGGGCTGCGCGTTCTGCACTCGGACGTGGGGTCTGCTGGGCCTCTTGCAGAAGGGGCTGTTGTCAACTGGGCCTGGGGCTCAAGCACCGTCATACCTGGTCAGCAGAGGGACGGGCTGAGAGGTGAGCGTGGCACTCTGCTCCCCTAGGTGCCAGACAACAGGTGGTCTAGGAGACCCTGGAGGGGGCCCTGGGGATAGTCTGGCTGGCTCAGTTCCTGTGCGTGGGAGGGGGTGCTGCGGGGGTGCACCCAGGCCCTGGAAGAGTGGGCTCAGGGGTACCTAGGACGTAGCTAGGATGACAGGCCCTGAGGAAACAAGGGGACAGATCCCTTCTCTTCTCTGTCCAGAGCCAGCCCCTTCTGAGGCCAGGTGCTGCAGGGACAATGACAAGGAGGGGAGTGGAAGGGGCCTAAAACCATATCCTTGGAAAAAATGACCAAATAAGCCTCTGGTGCTGGGCCAGCCTCAGTGCAGACCCCGAGGGAACCCTGGCTTCTGCTCCCTCTGTGGGGCAGTGTGCCATGCACGCTCATGCATTCTTATTTCTGTGTCACAGGGGACAACTGAGGCTCAGAACATTCTGGAATAGCCCCCGTGCATGTCTGGGCTTCCTGTTTCCAGAAACCAAAGTGCTGGCCACTGTAATGGACAAAAGGAATTACAGTTATGTCAGGGTCTGCCCGGGGCTAAGAGCTCTCCCAGTGAGGACAGGGAGACAGGCGTTAGCTCAGAACCTGGGGCCCCTCGTCACCACCGGAGGTGTCCGAAGGTGGTGTGTGGCGATGGGATGTGGAAAACGGGCGGATTCTCATTCCAGAGCCCCAGGCAGGCTGGCTGCAGGCGGGGGACAGGCCCGCCACGCGGTCAGCTCTCGGGCTCAAGGATGGCCTCGCAGGCCCCTGCTCTGGGAAACAATCTTACTCTGATCAAATGCCTTTGGCATTTTTTTGAGAGTCCAAGAATGTGTTTAGGGGCACTGGGAGCCCTATGGTCTTGCTTTCCACTGGGCACATAGTTTTGCCGCATAACTAAAAGGCAGTGACTGCTGGACCACACGGCAGGGAAGGTATGCGGGATGGGCTCTCTGCTCCGGCCTGGTGGCGGTGGACGGCAGCCAGGGGAGGGGAACTGCAGGCCGGACACCTGGAGCGGGGAGTGGACGGGGGTGGGGGGAGAAGAGAAGGGCCCCTCCTGGCAGGAGGGCCTCGCTCGACTGGCTGTGAGCAGAGAGCGTGCCCCAGAATGGCCGCCCTTCAAGGCTTCAGGATCTGTGCTCCTTGGTGGAGCCTTTGGGCATCTCGTTTTCTCTTTTCTCCCCCAGAAAAAAATTCAGCCACATCCCCAGTTTATAGATAACGTGGCAGGAATAGGAGGTACATGTGTTGGGGGGGATGATCGGCACGGCCCCTCCTCCAGACACAGGGAGCTGGGGTGTCGTACCAACTTCCTGGGGTGGCTGTGACACGTGCCACAGACAGGGTGACTTTAAACAACAGAGATTGGGTCTCCCCCAGTCTGGAGGCCAGAGAGAAGTCCAAGATCTTGGTGTCAGTGGGGTCGCCTCCCTCCAGAGGCTCTAGGGGAGGGTACTTCCTGCCCCTTCCAGCTTTTGGGGGCCCCGTCCCCACAACCCCCACCTTCATGGCCATGTGGCCCCTTCCCTGCACGTGTCTTTCCTATAAGAACACCAGTCACTGGATTGAAGGCCCACGCTCCTCAGTGTGAAGACCCTACTTCCACAGAAGTTCACACTCTGAGGTTCCGCCTGGGTGTGAATTTGTGGGGGGGGGGGGTGCAATTCAACCCAGCAGAGGGGTTTTCTCTCGGATGAGCATTCACCAGCAGCAGCTCTTCTCCTGGCTTCTCATAGTGGACGCCTCAACCCAGCCATGTCTCCAGCGGCCCCACGCTGGACATTAGGAGGACGGAGAGCAAGAAAGGGTGCAGAAATGAGGGGACGGTGGCAGGGGTGGACTTTGGTGTCCCGTTTGGGTTTCAGTCCTGGTCTCGCCAGCTGGTAGCTGTTTGGCTTCAGGTGAGTTGCTGAACCCACTTGGGCCTCAGCGTCTGCGTCTGTGAAATGGATCTGTTGGTCTACTCCACCGCACTGGTGTCACTTGCCGATTCTGTGGAAAGGACAGAGAAGAGACCCTTTGAGTGACACCGGGAGCAGGGTCTTTGGGAACAGCCAAGGGTCCCAGTGCTGCCGCCCACTGGCTGCACAAACCCTTTTCACCTTGGTTGCTTTCTCTGCAGGAGGGGGATGTCCTTACCTGGCCGGCTTGCAGTGAGGACAGATGAGAGGTGAGCGGGAAGGTGAACGTGGAGCCAGCCGTCCACACAGCTCAGCCCCGCTGGGTGTGCAGCCCTGGGGCCCCCCCTTGGAGATGGTCAAGGAGAGTCTTGCAGATTTTGATCCCCTGTCCCCCTGTTGACTTTGGTCCCCACACAGGTTTTACTGGCGTTGTTCACGGCCGGTGCCATCAAGAAAAACCTGGGGCACAATTCTGTGTATCAGCCACATCTGGAGATGAAATGGGTCATGGATGGGCCGCGGACGAGTCCGGAGTGGCCGAGGCCGGGCTTCACGGCATGAGCAACATCCTGGAGTCTTCCTCTTGGATGCTGGGCTGCCAGGACGCTGGCCACGCAGTGTCCATGGCCACGGAGCCACCAGCAGATTTGTCTGCAGTGTGACAGGTGGGCTGCCTGCTGGCACTGCACAGTGAAAAGCATGCATTTATCCGGGATTGCGCTCCTCATTCAGAAAGTGGGTCCCAGGGAGGGGGATTAACTTGTAGCTTCACTTTTCCATGGGAATCCTTCGTGCCTGCATGGGCCAGATTTCCTTCTAGATGCCGACGCCATGTCAGCTGGCAGGGCCCCCGGTCCCTCTGGCTCTACACGTCCTTGCTCTGGGCCTCTCTGTCAAACAGCTAATGATCCCTGAACAAACATCAGTGTCCTGGGGGAGCTCCTGTTGGAAGGGGCCCCGCCACGGATCTTTTGTGATGTGGGGCTCAGCAGGGCATGCCTGCGGTCAGCCTCCCACTGCCGTGCTGTCGTCTGGGTGAGCGGCCCTGGCCTCACCCAGCCGCCGGGGTCCCCGTGGCGTGCTCACCTGGCACAGAGAAGCAAGGATAACCAGGAGAGGGACTTTTGATCTCAGGAGGGCTGGCACTTTTGCCAAGAGCCCCCAGATGTCTCTGCCTGGCTCCAGCCCAAGCCAGCTTCGCAAAGGGAGCTCCTTCCAGAGAAGCTTTTGGGAAACACCTTTGACAAATGGCTTCATGCGGCGGCCTGGAGTGCCGGGGACCCAGCCACAGGGCTCCTCCTTGGCTACCAGCCTGGGTCCCAGGACGCAGAGCCATATGGCAGGTTCAGAACGTGAGCCAGGCCCCGACATTCCTGCGTGGCGGCCCCCATGGCCACAGCCCACTCCCCATCTCTGCCAGCTGGGAGTTCTCGTGAGCTTCGAGTGCACTTGGGGTGGGAGAGGGTGGGTGGGAGTGGGAGGGTTCCCACACTTGGAGCCGTGCGCAAGCAGTCACGCCACGCAAAGTGCCGCCTGGCCCTCCCTGGCCGCTGCTGCAGTGCAACGATGCTTCACTGGCTACTGACGTGGCTNNCGGAGTCGGGGACACGGCCGGGGCCTAAAGTTATTTTCGTCCTGCTCAGCCAGGCCGATGGTCTTTAATAAGGCCATCGTGAACATTTCCTTGTAAGCTCGTCTTAAGGAAATGTTTGCGCACTGAGCACTTTCCCACAGCTGTGGGACAATGTGCTGTCCCTTGCCAAGGATCACTTTTGCCATCCTTGTCTTTCCTGTAGCTGGAGGTGGGCCTGGAGACCCGCCAGGCCCGCGCTGCCAAGCCGCCTCCATTGATCATTATCAGGATGCGTTTGATTAATATCTGACGTAGCAAGAGGCCTGTGCTTGGCTGGCAGGGGCTTCCTGCTGCCAAGGGGCCGGCGGTCAGAGGCCCTGCTCTGTGTGCAGGGTCTGGGGGGCTGCAGCTGGCAGCGGGGCGGGCACCTGGGCCGGGGGAGGGGGTGGCATGGGAGACCGCGCTGGGCTCGGCCACGGCCGTGTGAACGGGCAGTCCAGGCATGTGCCCGGCTCTTTGAAGCACTTCTAGTTTGCCCAGCTCGGGACGCCCAGTGCGGACCTTTGCATTTCCAGTTCATCCAGATCCATGAAGCAAAACCAACTGCCCAGTTCCCCTGAGGCCTGCTGGCCCTGCCTCCCAGGCCTGTCCGCCTAGGGAGGCGTTTGTGGGAAGGTGCCTCTGGGCGATTCTCTGAGCCTGTCATAGGCTCCTGCCTGTAGTGGGCATCGGCCTCCTCACCATCTTCCTGCTTGGGGACACTTGGAGGCCACAGCCCTCGGGCCAGCCCTCTGCCGAGCTGTCAGGATGGGGACATGGCCATAGAACAGGGACAGCGAATGGCAGCTCTGGGGTTTTCAGGGATCACAGCCTCTGGGTGGAAGAAAGGGGTCTGGAGCATGGACGTCCAGGTGGAGAAGACGAGGACGGGTCTGGTGTGTGTGGCTGGGGTAGCGACGTGGAGAGGGGGCAGTGGGCTGATGGGGGTGGGCAGGCCTGGGGTTCCTGCTGCCCAGTGAGCGAGTGACCTGGTGGGTAAGGCGTTGAACAGGCATGTTCTAGTTGGGAAGTCCCTCGTGTTTTTGGAAATGGGCCTGGGTACTGTTTGTGTTTTTTTTTGTTGTTGTTTAAAAATTTTATTTATTTATGTGACAGAGAGAGAGACAGCCAGTGAGAGAGGGAACACAGCAGGGGGAGTGGGAGAGAAAGAAGCAGGCTTCCAGAAGAGCATGGAGCCCAATGTGGGGCTCGATCCCAGAACCCTGGGATCACGCCCTGAGCTGAAGGCAGACAGTTAACAACTGAGACACCCAGGCGCCCCTGGAGTACTGTTTTTGAGTTGAGGAACACTGAGGAAGGCCCTGCCATTAATGCTGCTGTGTTTGCTGAGCACCAGGGTTTGCTGAGTACCGCACTGGCCCAGGGAAGTGTGGTGAGCATGGCAGGTGCAGTCCCTGCCTGAATGATGCCCCAGGTCACGCAGCCTCTTCTGTCTCAGCTCACATCTGTGAGGTGGGGGTACCTAGAGCCCCCACTTCTCA
>NW_024424786.1:43097615-43102517 GCF_017311325.1 Ursus maritimus
ACAAACATCAGTGTCCTGGGGGAGCTCCTGTTGGAAGGGGCCCCGCCACGGATCTTTTGTGATGTGGGGCTCAGCAGGGCATGCCTGCGGTCAGCCTCCCACTGCCGTGCTGTCGTCTGGGTGAGCGGCCCTGGCCTCACCCAGCCGCCGGGGTCCCCGTGGCGTGCTCACCTGGCACAGAGAAGCAAGGATAACCAGGAGAGGGACTTTTGATCTCAGGAGGGCTGGCACTTTTGCCAAGAGCCCCCAGATGTCTCTGCCTGGCTCCAGCCCAAGCCAGCTTCGCAAAGGGAGCTCCTTCCAGAGAAGCTTTTGGGAAACACCTTTGACAAATGGCTTCATGCGGCGGCCTGGAGTGCCGGGGACCCAGCCACAGGGCTCCTCCTTGGCTACCAGCCTGGGTCCCAGGACGCAGAGCCATATGGCAGGTTCAGAACGTGAGCCAGGCCCCGACATTCCTGCGTGGCGGCCCCCATGGCCACAGCCCACTCCCCATCTCTGCCAGCTGGGAGTTCTCGTGAGCTTCGAGTGCACTTGGGGTGGGAGAGGGTGGGTGGGAGTGGGAGGGTTCCCACACTTGGAGCCGTGCGCAAGCAGTCACGCCACGCAAAGTGCCGCCTGGCCCTCCCTGGCCGCTGCTGCAGTGCAACGATGCTTCACTGGCTACTGACGTGGCTCTCGGAGTCGGGGACACGGCCGGGGCCTAAAGTTATTTTCGTCCTGCTCAGCCAGGCCGATGGTCTTTAATAAGGCCATCGTGAACATTTCCTTGTAAGCTCGTCTTAAGGAAATGTTTGCGCACTGAGCACTTTCCCACAGCTGTGGGACAATGTGCTGTCCCTTGCCAAGGATCACTTTTGCCATCCTTGTCTTTCCTGTAGCTGGAGGTGGGCCTGGAGACCCGCCAGGCCCGCGCTGCCAAGCCGCCTCCATTGATCATTATCAGGATGCGTTTGATTAATATCTGACGTAGCAAGAGGCCTGTGCTTGGCTGGCAGGGGCTTCCTGCTGCCAAGGGGCCGGCGGTCAGAGGCCCTGCTCTGTGTGCAGGGTCTGGGGGGCTGCAGCTGGCAGCGGGGCGGGCACCTGGGCCGGGGGAGGGGGTGGCATGGGAGACCGCGCTGGGCTCGGCCACGGCCGTGTGAACGGGCAGTCCAGGCATGTGCCCGGCTCTTTGAAGCACTTCTAGTTTGCCCAGCTCGGGACGCCCAGTGCGGACCTTTGCATTTCCAGTTCATCCAGATCCATGAAGCAAAACCAACTGCCCAGTTCCCCTGAGGCCTGCTGGCCCTGCCTCCCAGGCCTGTCCGCCTAGGGAGGCGTTTGTGGGAAGGTGCCTCTGGGCGATTCTCTGAGCCTGTCATAGGCTCCTGCCTGTAGTGGGCATCGGCCTCCTCACCATCTTCCTGCTTGGGGACACTTGGAGGCCACAGCCCTCGGGCCAGCCCTCTGCCGAGCTGTCAGGATGGGGACATGGCCATAGAACAGGGACAGCGAATGGCAGCTCTGGGGTTTTCAGGGATCACAGCCTCTGGGTGGAAGAAAGGGGTCTGGAGCATGGACGTCCAGGTGGAGAAGACGAGGACGGGTCTGGTGTGTGTGGCTGGGGTAGCGACGTGGAGAGGGGGCAGTGGGCTGATGGGGGTGGGCAGGCCTGGGGTTCCTGCTGCCCAGTGAGCGAGTGACCTGGTGGGTAAGGCGTTGAACAGGCATGTTCTAGTTGGGAAGTCCCTCGTGTTTTTGGAAATGGGCCTGGGTACTGTTTGTGTTTTTTTTTGTTGTTGTTTAAAAATTTTATTTATTTATGTGACAGAGAGAGAGACAGCCAGTGAGAGAGGGAACACAGCAGGGGGAGTGGGAGAGAAAGAAGCAGGCTTCCAGAAGAGCATGGAGCCCAATGTGGGGCTCGATCCCAGAACCCTGGGATCACGCCCTGAGCTGAAGGCAGACAGTTAACAACTGAGACACCCAGGCGCCCCTGGAGTACTGTTTTTGAGTTGAGGAACACTGAGGAAGGCCCTGCCATTAATGCTGCTGTGTTTGCTGAGCACCAGGGTTTGCTGAGTACCGCACTGGCCCAGGGAAGTGTGGTGAGCATGGCAGGTGCAGTCCCTGCCTGAATGATGCCCCAGGTCACGCAGCCTCTTCTGTCTCAGCTCACATCTGTGAGGTGGGGGTACCTAGAGCCCCCACTTCTCAGTGCTATGGGATGGTCGTACCTGGTCACATGCACCTTCCTCATTGAGGCTTTGCCCAGGATGTTTGTCATGGCTCCAAGTCCTAAACCCCAAAACCTATGAATGTGACCTTGTTTAGGAAAGAGGGCCTTTGCGGGTGTAATCAATTTAAGGGATCACAAGACATGACTATCTTCGCTGATCCATGTGGGCCCTAAGTCCAGTGACCAGTATCCTTATGAGACAGAAGAGGAGAGAACATACAGGGAGGAGGAGCCACATGACCACGGAGGTGGGGGAGGGAGGGATGTGTCCAGATGCCCAGGGACGCTGGAGCCTCAAGAGGTGGAAGAGCAGGAAGGAGCCCCCCACCTGCCCCAGCACCTCCAGAGGGAGCACGGCCTTGCCCACATCTGGATTTCAGACCTCTGGCCTCCTGCACACTGGGGGAGACTACATTTCTGTTGTTTTGAGTCACCCAGCCTGTGGTCATTTGTTACTGCTGCCCCAGGATGTTCGCACACATTCTTTCTGCCTGACACACTCCCCACCCTCTCGCATCCTTCAGGCAGCAGCTCGGCTTCCTGAGAGGAGGCCCCTGATGCCCATCAGAGTGCCTGGTCCTGCCCCTTTAGGAGCCCACGACAACTCACAACTACGTACTTATTAATCTTTTCATGATCAGTGTGTAGTCTACTTATTGGTCGCTACTATTACTGTTAATTATTATTATTAAGTGAATGGGTACCTTGTCATCCATCCAACCACCCAACCATCCATCCATCCATCCATCCATCCACCATCCATCCATCATCCATCCATCCATCCATCCATCCATCCACTCATCTACTCATCCATCCATCCATCCATCCATCCATCCATCCATCCACTCATCCATCCATCCATCCACCCATCCATCCATCCATCCATCATCCATCCATCCACCATCCATCCATCCATCCATCCACCCACCATCCATCCATCCACCATCCATCCACGCATCCATCCACCATCCATCCATCCATCCCATCCAGTCATCCATCCATCCACCATCCATCCATCCATCCATCCAACCATCCACCATCCATCCATCCATCCAACCATCCACCATCCATCCGTCCATCCGTCAACCACTTACTAAGTGCCCACTGTGCACCAAGAACAAGGGAACAGAGCCCAGGTGGGGGAAATGTTAAGAACCGGGGAGCGTCTGCTATGCCGGATGGTGGTGGTGTGCAGTGGGGGCTCGGGTTGGGCCACAGGTGCCGCCCCATTTCCAGTGGGTCAGGGAAGACCTCTTGGATGAAGGGCCATTTCAGCAGAGATGTGTGGGAAGGAAGGATGGGGAAGCCGTGCGGCGATCTGGGGAAAAAGCATTCTGAGCAGAACGTGCAGCTTGTGCAAAGGCCCCGAGGAGAGCCTGGTCCAGGTGCTGAGGCTTGTGCAGGAGGCTGCATCAGGGAGCAAGGTGCTTGGGGGGGGGGCACGTGGTCAGGCCCTGTGGGCCTCGGAGACCAGTGTAGGGACTTCGCTTGTGTGTGAATGAGTCGAACCCCTGCAGGCTTGATGAGAGAAGATGCCCATTACTAAGGCTCACCCTGATGGCTGTGGCATCCGTGGCCTTTGAGCTGGACAGTCTGGAAATGAGCACTCCCTAGAGCCACTCCTGGCCTTGGGCTCCAGAATGTTTCTGCGTTTGCAGGAATTTCTGGGAGACACCAGGGCAAGCCCTTTGATGAGGCACCACGAACTATTGCAAACACAGCTGGGGGGTTTCCATTCTCTCGGTGGGGGGGTTAGGCTGAGCAGTAGCAGGGTTGGAGATGCGGTCACGGGGCCTACGGCCGCTCTGTGCGCAGGGCTCTGCCGAAACGGCCCTTCATCCGTGAGGGATGAAAGGGGTCTGCCTTGGCTTCCCCCAAGAATGGCCGCTCCCTTTAGAGGCCCCGATGAATCAGTCAGCGAATACGGCTGTGGACATGTGTTGAGCATCTCCTGTGCGCTAGGCACTGCCCACACTTGACTGCACTCAGTCCTTACCACTTCCCTGGGGGATGCCCTTTCCCACCTAAGGAAACTGAGGCTCAGAGAGGAAAGTTCTGCCTCTGGGTCCCTGTGCTGGGAAGCGGCAGAGCCTGGAAACTGGGCCTGCATGCGTCCAAGGGCAGAGCTGCGGCCTGTCTCTGCGCACACCTCCCTCCCACTCGATGCTCCTGACATGAGAGGGAAGGATCAGAGGCGGAGACACCTCAGCCTCTGCACTAGGGGTGGGGGTGGAGATTAGGGTCCCTGGGCAAGAGGGCTTTGAGGCAGAGGTGGGGTTTGAATGTGGGCAATGGAGGTGCAGGCATTCTAAGGGGGGGAACTAGGTGAGCAATGCCCAGTGATGGAAAAAGGAGGCCAAAAGGGTGGCCTGCTGGGAGCCTCTGCTTCCAGGGCAAGGAGGGGGAGAGAGGGCCTACCGGGGCCTGCTGAACTGAGGTACTTGCTTGGCTTTAGAAAATGCAATTTATTCTACCAAGACAATTGTCTTTTTGGAGGATAACCAGTGTTACCCATCCATCCATCCACCCATCCACCCAAGTTCTCATCCTTCCTCTGCCCCCCTTCCTTTTCCTCTCTCTTCATCCAAACATCCATCCACTCACCCATCCATCATCTATCATCCCTCCCTCCCTTCCTCCCTTTACTTCCTCCCTCCCTCCCTCCCTCCCTCCCTCCCTCC
>NW_024424786.1:43102527-43107097 GCF_017311325.1 Ursus maritimus
TCCATCCATCCATCCATCCCTCATCTATCATCCATCCATCCATCCATCCATCCATCCATCCATCATCTATCATTCATCTTTCCATCCATCCATCCATCATCTATCATCCATCCATCCATCCATCCATCTATCATCCATCCATCCATCCATCCATCCATCCATCATCTATCATCCGTCCATCCATCCATCCATCCCTCATCTATCATCCATCCATCCATCCATCCATCCATCATCTATCATCCATCCATCATCTATCATTCATCTTTCCATCCATCATCTATCATCCATCCATCCATCCATCCATCATCTATCATCCATCCATCCATCTGTCCATTTATTATTCATCCATCCATTCATTTATCCATCCACCCATGTGTCCATCATCCATCCATTCATTTTTAAAGATGTTATTTATTTATTTGATAGAGACAGAGATAGCGACAGTGTGCATGCACAGGAGAGAGCACGAATGGGGAGAAGAGGGAGAAGCAGGCTGCCTGCTGAATAAGGAGCCCGACATGGGACTTGATCTCAGGACCTTGGGATTACGACCTGAGCCGACAGCAGATGCTCAACCATCTGAGCCACCCAGGTACCCCTCATCCATCCATTCATCCATTCTTCTATCCATTTGTCGATCACCCATCCACCCAAGCTCTCATCCTTCCTCTGCCCCCTTCCTTTTCCTCTTTCTTCGTCCAAACATCCATCCACTCATGCATCATCCCTCCCTCCCTCCTTCCATCCATCATTTACCATTCTTTCTTCTATTCATCATCTGTTGATCCATCCATCCTTCCATCATCCATCCATCCATCCATCCATCCCTCCCTGTATCCTCCATCCCTGCGTTCTGTGGCAAGCATTTTTCTAGGCTGGGGTTACAGGATAGACCTGGTCTCTGCTCTCACCATTGAATGGTAGCCACGGACACTGAACAAATCATTATACAGCTAATTCCACTAGAATCGTCAGGAGCACCAGGAAGGAAAATGCAGTGCCCACTGGGTGGATAGCTGGGACCTCACCTTATCAGATGGTCATGGTGGGTTTCTCTCCGCTGAGAGGGGTTGGGGTAACCTGGTCAAGGGAGTGGGGAAGAGTAATCCTGGCAGGGGGAACAGAGTGTGCACAGGCCTCTGGAGCAGGAAGGTCTTGGTGAGGCGGGAGGAACATGCAGAAGGCCGGTGTGTTTGTGGGGACAGTGGGGGACCATGCGGAGGCTGTCCAGGAGTCCGGGGGCCTAGGTCTTGGGTCAGGGGATGATCTTCTGATGATGCCGACAGTCAGTCAGTCACTCTGGGGGCGCAGGCTCGGTGTGGAGCCCTCCACTTTCTTCTGCACTGTTTGCTTTCTCAGAAGGTTACTCTGGAAGGGGACCTCAAGGTCACGGTGGGCACTCGGAGGCTTTAGATGCCGAAGCAGTTCTACTTTGACCAAGTCAGCTGAAGGAGCACGTGGGGCTCAAGTTAGGCGAGTGTGTGTGCTGCGAGCGAGTTCACACGCTCAGAGCTCCTGTGGGCAGGATCTGCGCGGCTTTTCCCTGTCTGTTAATGGTACAATCTGTTCGGACCTTTGGAACATTCCTCAGCTTTTATTTAATGTAGGAAGAATCATTTCTGGAATTAGCATATAAATTGGCCAAAGTCAGCAGCTCTGGAGACGGCGCTTTCCCCGGGTGTCAGGGCAGGATGGTGGGGGCAGGTAGTGGGGGGGGGGCCACGAGGATAACTCCGCCGCTGCTCCTGTTCTCCTTCAAGGGGCAAAGACAGCTCTGTTTGAAAACCTCTAGGCTCTCTCCCAGAATATGCAACTGGGGAAAGTGTACGTGTCCCGTCCGCGATGGCCGCGAGGGGAGGGGGGGCTCGGCCGTGAGGCAGGAGGTGTGACCCAGTGCGTGGGAATCTCTTCGGATAGATGGCTTGCTGAGGAAACTTTTCCCACAGGCCTGCCTCGTAGAACAAGGTTATGGAAAGGGGAAACCCAGAAATGTTCCCTCCATGATCGCCATGTCTGGTCGGGGGCAGATATTTGACACGTTTTATAGTGCTAGTAGTTCTTGGGCTTTTGGATAGGGGTGACCAGTTGATCATTAACTGTTTGCTACGTGCGGCCCGAGAGAGCTCTGCGCAGCGTGCCGATTCCGCCTACCCATTGGGCCATGGCTGGGCTGCCTGCTTCCCGCGGCGGGTGGGGTGCTGCCCCAAGGCCAGGGGCTGGGGCCCAGCGGGGACACTCACTGCTCCTCTCTGGCCCCGGCGCCCCTTGAGCCCCCATCCCCATGGTCCCCCCGGGGCCGTGCACGTGGGCTCAGGCCATCCCCGCTCCTGCGCGCCGTGTGCCGGGCAACCCTGGGGCGGGGTCCCCTCTCTTCCGTGCTCGGCCTCCGGGCCTTCCCTGTGGCCAGTGTTTTGGCATTCTGTCCCTACAGAAGATTCCTGCCCAAGTGAAGCTTTTGGCCGAGTGGAAAGTCTCTCAAATGGCTCCTTGCACACCAGAGTCGGGCCCTTCGGCCGAGGTGGGAGTTGGGAGGCCACACTTGTAATGGGATGCTTATTTTTTGCATTCATCTCATTTCCTACCAAGCTTCCAGAAATGTCCTTTTCTTGCAGAATCCAAAGGCAATTGCAAGGCATTAGATAAACATGCTCCCAGACCAGTCCTGGCTCGTTCTGCCACCCCTACCTCCGAAAGACAAGCGCCTCTCCAGCCCACGGCCCCTCGCCCAGCTCGCTGCTCTGCCTCCCCGCCGCCTCAGGCCCCCATGCCCCTCACCTCCGATCCTTCCCGGGCACCGCGGTCTCTGGGGGACACTTCCAGATGGCAAATCTGATCCCTCACCAAGGGCTTAGAACTTTCTATGGCTCCTCAAGATAAAAATCTAAGAGAAAAGCTCCAATCCCTGGTTTGATCCTCAAAGGTCCTACAGAGCCTGCCCCTCCTTTCCCCACCCTGTGTCGAGGCAGCTCCGAGGACACCCCCGGGCAGGTGTCACCATCCCTGCTCCCCACCTGCACACCTACTGTTCCCACTGGCTGGTGCAACCCGGACACCCTGTCTTCGGGAAGCCTGCTCTGACGGTGGGTCCTCGCACATCACTTTCTTCCAGGGGCCTGTCTTCCCTGTCCTATGGGCGCTCCTGGGCGTCCTTTCACTTCTGTGTGGCTCTGAGCACGGATCAGGACGAGTGGGAAGGCGCACGCCAGGGGGTGTGGAAAGTCTCCCACTCAGGCTTACACGTGCCCCCTCCCAAGGGAAGACGGATCCACAGGCAGTCAGCGTTGGGAGCCAAGGGCAGAGGCATGAGTACAAGGCCAGGGAGCAGCCAGACCTGGGCTCGGGCCTGCGCCGCCCGCTGTGTGAACTTGAGCAGGTTACCTAACCTCTCTGAACCTGACTTCACCGTCATGGAAGCAGGTGATACAATAGCATTTGCAGGGGGACCGGCAAGGCACTGGCCCACCCCCACCCAGTCAGTGCTCAGTGATGCTGTTTGCAGTGTGGTGGCCAGAGGTTGGTGGTGGGGCCCAGAACTCAGACTGGGAGTAAAAAGACAAACCTGGCGCCAGGAGGGGTGTTGTCGGAAGGTGCTGTTTTGTTCCTCTTCAGCCCTCACACAGGATGGGGGGGCTGCGTCAGGCACGGTTCCCGTTCAGCTCTGCCCCTGTCTTGCTGGGTGACTCGAGGCCAGAACCTGGCCTCTCTGGGCCTCTGTCCTCACTTTCCAAGTGGGGGGCTGCTGCCATGCGCTTGGGGGCTCCCTTGGAGCTGCCCATGGTGATACTGTGGGGTCCTCTGGGGTCGCAGGCCAGACGGTCCCTTGGCCACTTTGTGACCTCCAGCTGCCCTGGAACGCTGGCCCGATCACGGAAGCCCCTAGGCCTGCTGCCGAGATGGACCTGAAGCATGCTTTCCTTTCACTGGCCCCTGACTCGGGGTAGGGGAGAAAGTGCTAGAAACAAAAGGGCCCTAAGGCCGGCTTGGTCCATGGCGAGTGAGCAAAGCTGCCTTCCTTCCCTGGAACCTGACTCTGCGAGGGCCAGCTCAGTTTGACTGGGTCCTGGGGCCGCTGGGCACACAGCCGCGGTTCGGAGAAAACCCGAGAGCCGGAGCTTGCTTATCGAGGCTTTATCCCTGGAGACCCGAGCCAAGAACGTTCTTATTTAGGTAGACCCTGCCCGAAAGTCCCGCTGACACCCACCATCCCGGCGTCACTGTTAGCCGTCCCCCTGAGAAGTGAACAAACAGAGCGTCCCTGTTAAGATGAGGAAGAACATGGTTTCCTTGTGTGCAAGCCTCGACAGAGCCCTATGGAACATTCCTGTTCTGTGGATGAGAAGTCTGAGGCTCGCAGGAGGAGAGCTTGCCCCAGGTCGGCAGCTGACCTCTAGGATTCGAAATCTCATGGGTGGGATCTGAAGCCAGCTGGGGCTGCCTGTCCAGCCTGCCCGTGACCCTGACCCTCACACCTCCCCAGCCAGGGCATGCCTCTGAGGGCACTTGTGGTTTCAGGGAGTGCTGGGGGAAGGCCGGGGGTGGCAGGGGTCCCTGCAGAGGCACCCCCCCCCCC
>NW_024424786.1:43107112-43110288 GCF_017311325.1 Ursus maritimus
CCCCCCCCCCCAAGTCCTAGGATCCCTCCCCGGTGGCCAGCAGCTGGGGTCCCAGAAGGAATTCTGCCGAGAGAGAGCTTTTTCCCCTTGAAGGAATCAAAAGCACACACACACACATTCCTCAGAATCAGAGGTGTGCCAAGGGGGGAGGGAGGGCAGGGCCCCTCGACCGGCCCGCCGCCAGCAGCGCGGGCACATGACAGCCCTGAAAACTGCTGGCAGGAACTCAGGCTGGCCGTTTGCAGTGGGCGGCGGTGCCGGGGGCGGGAGGGTGGCCTTTCACCAGCTTGGCACCTTGGACATGTGACGGTTGGGGCAGCTCGAGGGGTGCCCGTGTCTGCTGAACCTTCCGGGCCTGGCCTCTGGGCCCACACTCGCTGGTTCTGGTCGTGGGAGCTGGGGGAGGCGGTGTGAGGAGGGAACGCGCGAGCTCCGACACATTCAAGACACGGGATCCCAAGTGGCTTTTTGTAACTCCCACCGTTTAGCCGGGAGGGGCTCTTTGCGGTTTCCATGGCGGGGTCACCTCCAGTGGCCTCGTGGCTGCCCCACGGAGGAGCCGCTGCCACCGTCCAGCTCCATGTTAGCGGAGGGGCAGCGTGAGGCTTTGGGGATCGAGTGACCCGCCCAGTGTCATACAGTTTCCTAGGCGCCGTGGTCTGGAGTCCTGACCCCACTGACCAAGGCTTCCCAGGCCAGGGGGCGGCCGACATGTGTGCGTTGGTTCCTTTAGGAACCATACGAGAAATGAGCCTCGTGTGTGTGTGTTGGGAGAGGTTTCAGTGTCCTGGGGTGGCGGTAACAAAGGACCACAAATGGGGCGGCTTAGAACAACAGAAAGCTGTCTCTCCCAGTTTTGGAGGCTGCAGGTGGGAGCTTGAGGGGCTGGCAGGGCTGCACTCTCCCTGAAGGCTCTGGGGTAAGGGGGGATCCTTCCTGCCTCTTCCAGCTCCTGATGGTGGCCACACCCCTGTGGTCTCTGTTGCCATCTACTCGTGGTCTCTCCTCTTCTCCATGTTCACTCTCTCCTTCCTTTTAGACACAGAAACCTTATGGGGGACTTTTTGGCCCAGCTGATAGGCTCTATTTCCCAGCCTCCCTCAGCGGGAGGAGTGTATCAGCTAGCTTTTGCTGTGTAACAAAGCACCCCAACCCGTGTGGCTCCACACAGCAAGGATTTATGATTCCTTGTGACTCTGTGTTGGCTGGGGGACTTTTCTGACCTGAGCCAGCCTGGCTGGGGCTGTGTGATCCGGGATGGCCTCACTCCTATTTCAGGGGCCTCAGTGGGGATGGCTGGGTGCTGAAAATGGCTGATGCTTCTTTCCCTGTGCTCTCACCTCTCAGAAGACTAGCCCAGGCTTGTTTCCATGCCGGCAGAGGGGTCCCAGCACCGAGAGCAACCCTGAATGTATAAGCTCTTTTTAAACCTCTGCTTGCCTCCCTCCTTCTGTCCAGGGATAAATCACAAGGCAGGTCACAGGGCTGAGTCCAGATTCAGGGGTGGAGAAATAGACTTCACCCTCTGTGGGGAGGAGTGACAAGTTCCACTTGTTATGCATACGGGGGCATGCATATAGGGAAGCCTGAACAAATCCAGTCAGTCCTGCCATGATCTGCCACTGAGTGTGTGCCTCAGGTTTGGCCAAGGAGGTCTAAGCAGAGTGGGTCTTCCAGGATGGGTCCTCAAAGGGAACTCTCTTCCTCCTTTCTTCCATCCTGCTGCTTGGAGTGTGAATGTGAGTTCTGGAGCTCCTGCAGCCATATTGGACTGAGGATGAGAGCCACACCCTGGGGCTGGTGAATCACCAAGTTGAAAGGAGGCTGGGATCTGGCTAACTCCTTGGAGCCTAGGACTGCTTAACCTTGAACTTGTGTTTATATCAAAGTGACATGTGGTCATATTTCATGCCTCTAAGGGCCCAGGCTCCTCGGAGCAGGCAGTCAGGGTGCTAGGGGCAGGGCTGAGGGAAGATGGTCTTTGAAGGCCTGAGAGCCAGTGGTGCAGGCAGAGCCAGCAGCATGGGTCCTGCCCACCTAACACCGTGCCGTGTCCTGGCTCAATGATTGGAGGAGCCAAGGCCTCTACAAGTTAGGCCATCTAGCCGCAGAGCCAAGTTCAAATGTACAGACCTGCTGTGGGTGGCAGTCTGGGGCCAGTGGACCAGCCTGTCATTTATACCTCTTGGTTGTTCACTCCTTCATTCATTTACTCACGCACGTGCTCACTCATTCATTTGACACTTCCTGAACACCTCCCCTGGGCCAGGCCCCGCCCCCGGCGCCGTGGACCATGAACGCCCAGCAGACTTGCTGTGCTCGCTGCTCCAGGCTCGTGGGCTCAGAGACACGTCAGTCAGTCGCTGGCCTCACAAGCCAGCTCAACCCCTTGGGGATGTGACCCTGGCCCAGAGGCAGTGCTGGGCGAGGGCAGCCTTGCTGGGAAGGCCTGGGGGTCTCCCAGGGGCAGCGTGTGCGTCAGCGGCTGCGACTTGTTGGTTGTGTCACGTTGAGCAAGTGTGGTCTGGACTCGGGGCCTTGTTCTCATCTCTGGAGCGGGGACCCTGGTGCCTCGACCGGGGGCTGGTGAGAGGATATGGCTGTCTCACGTTCAGAACATCGTGCTGGGGCCGCTCCCCTGCGGCGACTCGTTCCTCGGCCAGTGCCTCGTGGGCACCACACGGGGCTGTGGGCACGGGGCCGCCTCCAGGAGTCCTCTTCTGGTGGCCTTAGCAGCTCTGAGGGGCGCTTGCCTCACGTGCCCTGTGGCAGTCAGCTCGGGCAGCTGTCACAAACTCCTAAAACCTCCCACACCCAGGGGTTCACACGGCAGGATGCCTGGTCCCCCCTTCCTGGAGGCCAAAGCCTGAGATGGAGGTGTGGGAAGGGAGGGGGGGCCCCAGGCCTCTCTCCTCGTGTGTGGACGTTGTCCCTCCGTGCGTGTCTGTGTCCTGATCTCTTTTTTTTTTTTTTAAGATTTTATTTATTTATTCAACAGAGATAGAGACAGCCAGTGAGAGAGGGAACACAAGCAGGGGGAGTGGGAGAGGAAGAAGCAGGCTCCCAGCAGAGCAGGGAGCCCGATGTGGGGCTCGATCCCAGAACGCTGGGATCACGCCCTGAGCCGAAGGCAGACGCTTAACGACTGAGCCACCCAGGCGCCGCCCCCCCCCCCC
>NW_024424786.1:43110298-43168096 GCF_017311325.1 Ursus maritimus
CCCCCCCCCCCCCCCCCCCCGTGTCCTGATCTCTTGTCACAAAGATTAGGTTCCTCCCCCTGCCCCGTGACCTCACTGTAACTTAATTTCCTTTCTAAAACTCGGTCTCATCAGAGGGACTAGAGGTTAGGGCTTCAACGTATAAATTTTCGGGGAGACACAGTTTAGCCCCTAACACACCCCTGGGGGTCAGGTGTCAGGCTGTGGATGGGGAGACACTTGCTCTCCGAACACAGTCTGGGAGGCCCCACCTGCTCGGGCCAGGACCATAAGTGCCAGGCGCGAGCTATGGCCCTCTCTGGGGACGCAGATCCTACTCAGGGAAGCAGAGAGACTGAAGCTCATGGCAGGGGACTCTCAAACTCTGCCATCTGCCTCTTCTCCCCTTGGCTCGCTGCCTCCCCACACATCCCCTGAGTCCCGGCTGTGTGCCAGACGAGCCTGGAGAGCCCTGGGGGTCAGAGTGCTGAGGGGAGCAGGACCTGCCTGCAGGCTGGGGCGTGCTGTGGTCCAGCTGGGGCCTCAGCAGCCAAGACTCTAGGCTCCAGTCCTGGCCGGCCACTTGCTGGCTCTGTGTGAATGACAAGTTACTTCCCTCCCTCTGCCTCGGTTTCCTTGTCTGCCAGGTGAGTCACAGTGGAGCCTCCCGGGGGTGGGTGGGGTGATCTACACAGGCCTGAGAACGGGGCCTGTCCTCAGGTAGCTGACTGCAGCGAGCGATGCGGATATGCCTGGAGTCACCAGGCCCCAAGTGACTGCGTGGGCTTTGACCCCACGCAGAATTATGTTACATTTACTATCCTGACCCGCAAAAGGACACTCTGGATGGCAGGAGGGCCCCACTCCTCCCTTGGCTTAGCTGGTAGGGACACCAAGGTCTGGGCAGGTGAAGTGGCCGGTCTACCGTCCCCTCTGCCCTACCCTTCAGTTGGTGGGAGCTCCACCCTGTCTCCTGGTCCTGCCCATCTTGGTTGGGCCCAGCGTGTCTCCTGAGGAGCGGCCACCCCCGGGCTTCTCCCCAGAGACGTGGTAGCCGACCTCCCTGATAGCGGCCTCATCGTCCTTGAAGGGAAGAAACAGAAACGGCCCTTGGGCGAGTGGTGTGGTCCTTGCCTGACTCTGCAGATGGCCCTGCAGCACGGCCTGGGTTCCCAGAGACCCCCCTGCCCTAGACGCCCCTAGTCCATCTCCTCCCTCGCCAGCAGGCCCTCCCCAGGTCTTCCACCTCGCCTGCCCTCCAAACTGGTGGGGCCTTCTGCACTTGGTGCTGGCCATCTCCATCAGCCTGACCCTCAGTCACATCTCTGTCCTCTAGGGGACATTTAGGGACATCCTTGCCTTGGGTCCCCATGCCCTGGTTTTTCCCAGCCCCCTGTTCCCCACAGCTTCTCTCTGTGTCCTTGGCTCCTGGTCCTGGGTGTAGTCTGCCCTCTGCCCTTTGCCCTTGCCCTTTGCCCTTTGCTGGTCTTGGCCTTTGTCCAGCATGGGGCAAGGTGGGCTGAGAGAGACGTGGCCATGGCAGGAGCCAAGAAGCAGCTGGTGGGAAGTGGGCCCCTGCCCATCCATCTCAAGCTTATCCCTGGAGGCCCTGGGGAGGGCTTGACGGAGAGGGCAGCTGGCCCATTGTTAGGAAGAGGATGATTCCAAGTGGCAGGAGAATTTGCAGTCAAGAGAACATGCCCAGGACACTTGGGGACTCAGCCCCCGATTCTGTCTGGGCTTGAGATGGTAGCGGAAGATCAGAGAAGTCTCCCAGGAGGAGGTGGCTTTGAGAATTATGTAGACGTTCACCAGGGAGACTACGGGTGGGTTTAGGGACCAGATAGACACGTGATCCTGGGGTCCTGTGGGAGCCCGGCAGCAGTGTAAGGGTCTCCGACATGGAGGGCCGTGGGCACCTGTCCACCAGGTCATGCAGCTGGTTTGAGGCAGAGCCAGATCTTGAACCGGGTTTATCTGACCCCACATCTGGCATGCGTGGTTCTGCGGCGTGACACTGCCTCTGAGCAGCCCGCCCAGCCCTCCCGGGCAGTTAAAATGCTGTTTAATGTACAAAGTTCAGTTTACATACAAAGATGGCCATGCCTGGGCAGTGCTAGGTGGCTGAGGGAGAGCACTGTGTGAGGAGCCCAGAGTCCCACCCTGAGTCCCCAAGTGACCTTGGACGATTGAGTGCCTTCCCCTCCTGGCACGTGTGCTCCCTCCTCTGGGCGCTGCTCAGACGGGATCTGGCTGGGCTGTAGCCGATGGCGCCCGAGGGCTGGTTCCAGGCTGCTGTTTACCCCGGTTCTGCATGGAGGGTTTGACCTCACGCCCGCTCCCCACCCTCCAGCTCAGCTGAGCCTGCCTCCTCTCTGCTTAGCTGACTCACAACTCCGCTATGTGCCCTGCAAACTCTCCAAACCCTCACCCCGTGGCAGGGCGCTCCGTGCTGGCAGATGCAGGGCCGTGCTCTGTGCTCCAAGGAGGACGCGTTTGGGTCCCCAAGAAACACCCGCCATCCTCCACGTGTCTGTCTGTGGTGACAGCGTGCTCCCATACCTGTGACCTCAGAATTGCTGCAGGGTGTCCCTCCGGGCCTCCTGTGGAAGTTCTCCTTCACTCTTATCCAGACCCCCGGTGGGGTGGGGCAGAGGGAGCCCGAACACCGGATCCCGACCCTGTCCCTCTCCTGCTGCCTTGGGACCTGGGGGGGTGGTCAAGCCACCTCCCTGGGAGAGAAACCAGTGTTTACAGAAGCGGTGGCCACAGAGCCCTGCTGCTGCTGACCTCCTCTGTGTGGCCCCAATCTAGATGGGCGGAGGAGGGAGGCTCCGGTTGAATTTGTGGGGCTGGAGAGCAGAGTTGGCTTAGGAGCTCCCATACCGCTGGGGCCCTTGGATCGCCACCAGTGGAAAGTCACCCCGAGAGCCCCCCCTAATCCTCGAGGTCATTCCCCATGCAGATCTTCTGCACCCCACTCGACTTTGGTTGGGCCTCAGTGGGGATTTGAACCCTGGCCATCAGGACCCCAGACTGTGCAAGCATTCCACCTGAGACCTGAGGTGGGTTGGCACCTGTGTCCTCTGCTAGGGCTCTGTGGGGTTGGGGATGAGGGTGCTCACGCAGGCGCAGAGCCTGGTGCACGCAAGGCGCTCGAGAATCCTTTGCTTAATGAGGGAGGACATGTGGGGTCTTTGATCGCCCTCCTGCCTTTTCTCCCGTCTTTCCTGTGGAAGAGCTGAGCTCCTGGCTCCCTCTGGAGTCAACTTGCCCTCCCTCCGCTCACTTCCCCGGTCAGCTCACCTGTCACCCACACTTCCCTTCGCTTTCTCCCCATCCCAAAGGACTCCAGGGGCCCCTGTGTCCCACTGCTGGGCTCCCGTGGTCTGTGGAGAGTGGCCCGAGGAGACTCTCCTGGGTTGAGATTTGCTATGGGCTCGGGGAACTGAGACAGGTGCAGAGAGTGGCCTGAACGTCGCGGGCAGAAGTTGGCTGAGTGGCGGGAGCCTGGTGGGGGCGGCCAGGACCATCAGCTCCCTGCCTTCTTATGCAAAACCTGTTGGATTGCAGGTCCTAGAAATATAATATGAACTTGTGGGGGATATAAATTTTTTTTAGTAGCCACACTCAAAAAGTAAAAAGAAACAGGTAAAATGGATTTTAATCACATTTTATTTAACTCGAGCGATCCAAAATATTATTTCAGCATGTAATCAGATCAAAATTATTAACAATACATTTTACATTCTTTTGCATGGACTTAGTTCTCCAAAATCCGGGGTGTTATTTTTGTACTGACAAGCACATATCAAATCAGATCCTAAATGGTCCACGTCCTGCCACGGCGATGACATTAGGTTAAACAGAAAACCACTTCACGTTGCCTCGGCTTTTAAATTGAAATTAATCAAAGTGAAATAAATTTAAAAAACACATTTTCGGGGTCTCACCAGCCACATGCCAAGTGTTCCACGGCCGTGCGTGGCCAGGAGCTGTGGTGCCAGATGGTGCTGGTCTAGAAGCCTCTGTGTCCTCCTCCTCTTACCTGTCCAGTCCCCTTCCCTCTGGCTTGGGTGGCCCCTGGCTCACCTGAGATGCTCACCTGTTGGAGGACGGACATTCGAGGGGTGATAAGGTGGGGTCTCCAGGCATCGTGGAAGGCTGGCAGGGGAGGAGATGTTGCCCTTATTCACCCGCTATAGTGTGATGGGGTCTGTCTGGGGCCTTGAAGCCCCTCCAATTTAGTGTCTATCTTGTATGAGCACTGACATGTGCAAGCCAGAGTCAAGCGTGTCCCTGACAGCAGCTTACATACAGATGGCACTTAATAGTGGCTTGGTGCATGAACAGTGCAGGTGATGGTCTCACCAGGTGGAGCTGCCTGGCACTGCCCTTTCTTTCTCCTGCTACAGGGGTCTGACCGACCTTCCTCAGGGACCCCTACCATTCCGAGGTAGTGCATCCCACGTATGGGTGACGCTGACCAGTCACTGGGGCTCGCTTCTCCCCATGCACAGATCAAAGCCCGTCATCCTGATGGTGTCCTTGGGAAGCCCTGCTGCATTACCCCCACTTCGTGGATGGGAAGACCGAGCCCAGAGCTGCTTGGTGTTGCAGTTAGCCGGCGGCAGAGGTGGGCTCTGACCCCAGCCAGGTGAGCTCCCACCCCTCCTGATGACCACTGAGGGCTTATCTCCTCTGACAGCCCAGATCCCGGTTCCAGTCCTGGCTCTGCGGCCTCCTGGCTCTGGCCTCGGTTTCCCTAACTGTACCCTCAGTGGGTTGGACCTTCTGATGGCTGGATTCCTTCCAGCTCTGGGTCTCTGCGTCTGTTCTTGTGTCTTATTTTCTAAGTGATTTTACTTTGGTGATGGGGCCAAGGGAGTGTGAGACGGGGGAGGGGGGCTGGGGGGCAGGAAGCCCGTCATGTGGCGTAGCCCCTGTCAGAGGAGAGGCCCTGCACATGGCTCCCGGAGGCCAGGCCAGGCAGCCTGCCCAGCCGGATCCCGACGCTGGGAGAAGCCCGCTCTGCGTCTTGGCACTCAGGCCTCGCAGCTGCCGGGGGCTGGCCGCGCGCGGTCACTGGGCTGACGCGGGTGGCCGGGCGGTCGGGGCGGGCGGGGGTTGATGGGGGCCCCCGCATCCGTCACTGCCAGCAGCTCCTGCGGGTCCTGCCAAGTCATGGTGGAACCAGGCCCAGGTGCCAATGTGCTTGGTAACTGGATTGCTATTTGAAAAATTAAAGCGGTGTCCAGAAAATCCAACCTTTGCATTCGTACCAGGAGCCTGGAGCCGGGTGGGTGGTGGCCCACGCGGAGCTGCTT
This sequence comes from Ursus maritimus, assembly GCF_017311325.1. Classification (NCBI taxonomy): domain Eukaryota; kingdom Metazoa; phylum Chordata; class Mammalia; order Carnivora; family Ursidae; genus Ursus; species Ursus maritimus. Next base: position 43,115,605 of record NW_024424786.1, read on the forward strand.
GTGCAGGGCGGCCAGTGGGAAGGTGCCCCGGGACAGAGCAGATGACAGCAGAGGCTATTATCTGCCTGGGCTCAGGAGGAGGGAGAGGAGGACGGAAAGCATGCACTGGGCCTGACCCCTCACCAGCTGCTGGGCCCATGCGGCCCAGGGCAGAAGGCCGAGGCAGGGCCTGCCGTGCGCACGGGGCGTGTGCCAGGTGCTGGGGGGCCGGCTGATACTGGGGTGACGTCTCCAGGAGTCCCACTGCCTGAGCCCACGGAAACGTTTTAATTTCTTTTAAAGCCAGAATTTTTTTAAAAATGAACTTTTGGGTTGAAGGAGATGTTTTTATATATGTACTAGGTTGAATAGTGTCCTCCTAAAATTCACGTCCACTGGGAACCTCGGAAGTGATGTTATTTGGATACAGGGCCGTCTGCAGAGGTAATTGGCATAGATGAGGTCACGGGACGAGGGTGGGCCCTGATCCAGTGGCCACCGCCGCAGAGACAGGGTTGAGCGCCCACGTGACCACAGAGGTAGAGACTGAGGGGCGTGGCCTCAGCCCAGGAGTGTCTGGAGCCCCAGGAGCTGGAAGAGCAGGAAGGGTCCCCCCTAGAGCCTCTGGAGGGAGCTCGGCCCCGCCCACATCTTGACGGCAGACTTCTGGTCTCCAGGACCAGGAGGGAATGAATTTCTGCTCCGTGGTAATTTGTTACGGCGGCCCCAGGAAGGAATGCAATATATAATAGTAATTTGTTTTCATTGCAATGCAGTTGTAAATATAAATTATTATTATTAGTAGTAGTTTATGGAAGAAGGAACCCTTGGAAGCAAAGGTCCCAAAGGCCCATGACAGTCTTAATTCAAGGTGACAAGCGTTGCCCTTCTCCAGGAACTCAGCTCCTGGTCTGGGGGCGGTGCGGGGCCCCGCGGGGAGCTTCCTGAGTGGACCCTGACGTCCATGTGGGGCTGAGGTTGAGGGGGGAGGCGGAGCTCTGCAGCAGGAATCTGGGGCTGCAGTTCCAGCTCTGCCATGTTCTCCTGTGGGACCTCGAGAGGGGGACGTGGCCTCCCGAGCCTCAGCGTCCTTATCTGGGAGCCTCCGGCTGTAGAGGGCGTGGCGCTGTTGGACCCGGTCGCCAGGTCTCAGAGCTCAGGGGCGGCGAGGGCCCTGGGCAGCGTCCACAACCTGACAGGGGCCCTGTGCTTGGTGCTTGAAGTCTGCGGGCCGGGAGCTGGAGGCCGGCGCCGAAGGACGTTGCTGCCTGGTGGAGTTTTCCATCCAAGTGGGGAAAGAGCCGCCTTCCCTCCATCCATGCGGGTCTGGATGGATATCCTCCTGCCTTCTGACCAGCGTGGGGTCCCTGTCCCTATAGGACTTCCTCCTCACGGTCAGCTCAGTACCATGCTGGCCCTACATGGAGGCCCTGAAGGCAGTCCCCCCCTGCCTCTCCCACCCAGACGTCCCTTCCCTCCAGGGTGGCCTTGTGTCTAGGCCAGACCCTGCATGGGCCTGGGACCCACCAGCAGTGGGGGCAAAGTGCTGTCCCAGCTGCCAGCAGGGGCCCAGAAGGGTTCTGGGCTGGGCCATCTTAGCATCTTGGCACTGCTGCCTGGCCTTCAGTGGGAGACCGCTCAGAGGCACCAGACTTCCAGGCGGTGGGCTCTGGGTGCAGGTGTGCATGCCGGTCGGGGGGAGGGGCAAGACTCCGTCACCATCGTTCGAGTAGATCATCGCCGTGACACTGCTTGGAGAGACTGGGATGTAGACAGGATTTCAATTCTCACCGTACAGAGGAGGAAACTGAGGCACAGGGGAGCAGGCTGACTTGCCTGTAGGTGGCACAGCCAGGATAGAAGTCCAGGAGGAGGCCATTCTGCGAGCCGGGGAGGAGCAGGTCTTATCCCCCGGGGACAGGCCCTGATGGGAAAGTTGCAAAGCGGGCCGAGGCCACAGGGGCTCCGTGGCTTTCCTGCCCCTAGGTGGGGCATTCTGCACGTGCTTCCCCACACATCGCACCCGAGCTGGGCCGGTACAGAGCCTCCTGACTTCAGAACTGCTCCTCAGGACTCTCGCCCCTTCTTGCAGAACCCTCGGCCTCACTGAAGGATGCAGGGTGGACAGATTCCCCAGCTGCGAAGCACAACGCCCCTCTCCTCCTCCACCCTCTCCCTGGGGCCCAGATCCCCCCAGACAGGCCCGAGATGTGGCCGCAGCCCCCTCCCTCTCTCCGCAGGCCTCCATCCCACCAGGCCCCAGCGGGTGGCTTGCAGGAGAAATAGTAGGAGTGGTGGGAGTGTGTCTGGGCAGCCAAGCACCCTGGTCTAGGATGCGACCTTGGGCCAGAGGAAGCCGTGAGCTTCCTGAGGGCAGAGCCTGGCCCAGTGCACCTGGTACTGCCCCCGGCCCTCATTCCTGTTCTGTCTCAGGCCTTTTCTGCTCTCAAGATTATTGTAGGAGGGATGAGTGTTTCTTGACCACTGAGACCTGGCTCCCGCCTGATTCTGTTTCTCTCCTTGTGAGCTTGGGCACTCAGGTCCCCTGAGACCTCGTCCCTCTCTCTCGAAAGTGGACGAAATGGCAGTTGGCTTGGCGGTCCCTGGGGAGTCCCCCAGGATAGCCTCGGGGCTTTGGGGTATGGATGCTGGAGTCAGGGCTGCATAGAAAGCCTGACTCCAGCACATCCTTGCTGGTGATGGCAGCTGGCTTTACTTCTCCAGGTCTCAGTTTGCTCTTCTGTAAAATGGGGAGAACACAGGACCCATTGGATAGGTGACCACTGGGGACATGGCACATCTGTCGTTCGGCACCACACCTGCTGCGTAGGACATGGTCATCCTCTTACTGCGACTTTATCACTTTCATTGATGAGGAAGATGAATTTTGAGGGGAGGTTATCAAGCTATACTTAGTACACAGGAAAAGCCACCCTTTTGATGGTTTGATGCCTTTTGATAAAAGTACACAGTCGTCAGGGTACAGAACAGCGTCATCGCCCCCAAAGGTGCAGGCAGTGCCTCTCCCCACTGCAGCCCCTGGAAAGCACAGACCTGTTTTCCGTGCCTATGATTTTCCCTTTTCCAAAATGTCATGCACATGGGGCCATGTGGTACGCAGCCTCCAGTGTCAGGCTCCTGTTGCTTACATAATGCATTTGAGTTCATGCACGTTGGTCCGTGGGTTTGTGGTTCATTCCTTTTCCTGCTGAATATCCCTGAATGTTGCCTGCATGCTGAGTGGTATGACTACTATCCATTCTCCAGGTAATGGATATTTGAGTTGTTTCTGGTTGCGGCTAATGTCAGTGAACGCAGCTGCTACGAACGTCTGGATCCAGTCTTCGTGTGGACGCGTTGTCCTTTCTCTCGGGTACATGCTAGAAGGTAGGATTGGTGGAGTCTTGTGAAGTGACTATTTAACTTTATAGGAAACTACCAAACTCTTTCCCAGTGCAGCCGCCCCATTTCTTGTTCCCATCATCAACATCTGAGGGTCCCAGTCGCTCCGCATTATGTCAGCACTTGGTGTTGGCAGCTTAAAACTTTAGCCATCTTCACAAGTACCTAGTGTGAACCAACAACGTGAAACATGGTTTCACTTGCTTATTTGCCGCCAGTTTATTCTTCTGGGAAAGGTGTATTCCAGTTTTGCTCACTTAAAACACTGGGTTGTTTTGTCTTATTATTGAGTCCGAAGAGCTCTTTGCATATTTTGGACATAAGACATCGATCAGATGTGTATTTTGCAAATATCTTCCCAGTCTCTGGCTTGTCTGCTCATTTTATGAATGGTGTCCTTTGGGGAGTGGAAGTCTTTCATTTTGACGAGCTCTAGCGTGAGACACGTTCTTGTAGGTCTGTGCTTTTTCAGTCCCTTCTAGGGGCCTTTTGTCTGACTCCCAGGCACAGAGAACTTCTCTGCTTTATTGTAGTTATTCCATAATTGTAGGTTTTACATGTAGGTCTATGACCCATGTTGCGTTGACTTTTGCCTGAGTCGATCTTGTGCATGGTAGCCCCAGACCCACCTCTTGGGGCACCGCCCATGGCTGGCCAGGCCTCTCCAGCAGTGGTGACTCTTGTCCCGCTGGGTAGTGTCAGCGGAGGCTGCCCTGCCACCTGTGACCAGCAGATGTGAAGCCCTGGGCTGCCTTGGATCTGGCGGGGCTGGCACTAGGCTTTGCCCAGGTTGTTTGCCGTTCAGGCTGGTGGGTGGACTCGTGCGGGGGACCCAAGACTGGGCTCCTTCCCACTGCTTGGAAGACATTGCTAGAGGAGGCAACTCTGCTTTCCTTTTCTGCTGGGGTAGCTGTTGCCTCCGTGGCCCCAGAGTATCTCTGTCCTCCCTCCTGCTTTCGGCTTGGGGCACCTTGCCCATCAGTGCTGTGAGCTGGGCCACTTCGCCCCAATGCAGACATTTTAATCATACTCTACCAGCTCCCCTCAGCCCCAGTAGGTTACCGGTTCCATTTCTCAGGTGGGGAAACTGAGTTTTAGAGGGACAAGTTATTTGTCTAAGACTCATGAGTGCCAGAGCAGAGAACTGAACCAGGACTTCACGATTTCCCTTGACACCGTGTTGCTTTCCCAGGCCGGCACTCTCCACGTGGGCTGAATTGCATCCATGCAGGGACCTGGGAATGAGGTGTCTGGTGATTGTGGCACGTGGTTATTTCAGAGTGAGGGGGCTGCCTCCCCTCTGGAGCGTAAGCTCCTCCTGGTCAAGGATTTCTCTTGTTTGGTGTCTTTTCCCACGAAGCATGGTCTTGTCCATCCACGGGCTTCTGCAAAGAGTCACTTGCACGTGAGAATGAGCCTGTAGAGACGGCACCATCTCCCTACAATGCTCCTCAGGGTGATGGGTCGACCTGCCAGGCCCCGGATGGATTTGGGAATCACAGCATCCCTGTGCGCAGTGTTCGGTACACAATAGGCACTCAATCCATGTTTGTAGTGTGACTGAATGAACTTGGAGTCATCTGTCTGGTGGATATCATCAATCATAACAAAACTCAAGGGACCATGAAGATAAGGGTCAAGTCTGAGTGTTCAGGGCCATTTGAGAATTGGGTGACGTGGTTTTTGCATCACCCAGGTTCTTGGGTCAGGATCTCGTGGGGAGATGAAGAGAGGCCGTTGGGGCAGGGCTTGGGGTCTTGGGAACGTGCTGCTCGCAAAAACCCAGGTCAGCACCACCAACCTCATGCTGCAGGTGACATTATCCAGGGGCGACTGGGGTCCAGGATGGGCGGGGGCTGGCCTTCTCAGAGCGCTCGCCAAAGCTACCTGTCATCGAGAGGGTTTTGTTGCCAGTAAAACAGCTTAGCAGGTGAACTCTTAGCCGAAAAAGCATGTTTATCACCCTGCCTTGGTTTCCAGCATTAGTATCGCGGCAAGTACCTGAGCTGGAGCTTCTGGATTTGAGCTGGGACATTCCTCATGCACACTCTTGTTGCTTCCCTCCCTGGACCACACACTTTCAGTGACCGGTGGCTGCCAGAGCCGGAGATGTGCCGGTGGCAAACTGGAACGTGGAGAGGGAGGAACCTTGCCTGGGGCCACCCAGCTCCCAGGGGAGGACCATGGTCCTCCGCTGGGGAGGCCAAGAGAGCTCGGGCGGCCAGAGGAGGAGAGGCCAGACTCCTACTGGTTTCCCTATGAACTCTGGGCCAGCAGACAGGTAAGGAGAGCCTCAGTCTGGTTTATTCCTGCTCTGTGACCTGGCTTTGGGTCCAGCGGCGATGTGTCCCTTCCCTGGCACCTGGGGGACAGGCGGGAGGCTGTGCTTGCATCAGCTGGGCCAACTGCTGGGGGCCTAGAAGACTTGGGGGCCCCAGGTTGCCCAGGAGCCCCGGAAAGGAGAAGAGAAGGGGACCCACCCTTGTCACAGGCTGTCCACATGTCAGGCTCAGTGCTGGGGCCTCTCCGCCGGCAGTCCCACCAAATTCTCGAAACCAAGGTTCCTCCACTGTGGCACCACCGGCTTTTGGGGAGAGTTCTGTCCTGTGTGTAGGATGTTGTGCAGAACCCCGACGCCTTCCACCCGCTGGCGGCCAGTTACCGACCCCTAACTCCGTGTGACAACCAAAAATGTGTTCAGATGTCCCTTCGTGGGCAAGATCACTCCCATTTTACCGAGGGGGGAACCGAGGGCCCAAGAGAGACTGGTGACTCACCCAAGGTTTACTGAGCGGGGCCCAGGGGAGGGGAAGATCCATGCCCAGAGCGCCAGGACAGGCTTCTCGGGAATGGGATGGAGGGCGAGCTTGACCCCGGCTCCTAGGGAAGGAAGGGCGCAGGAAAGCAGGGAGGAGTGATCGGTTATCCCTCACTGCCCAACAAATTTCCCCAAGAATTAAGGGCTTGAAGCATAGACCAACACTTACCTCTCAGATTCCGTGGATCTGGCACCGGGACGGGCTTGGGCTTAGCTGGGTGGTTCTGGCTCCGGATCTCTCCCAAGGCAGCAGTCCGGTGTCAGCCGGAGGATGTGCTTCTGAGGCTGCTCCTGGCTCGGGTTTGGAGAGCTGGTGCTGAGGTGGCCGGACGCCTCAGCTCCTCGCCATACCGGCCGCTCGGCGGGGCTGTGTGAGCACCCTCGCTGCCCGGCGGCCGGCCTCCCCATGGTGAGTGGCCACAGAGAAAGCCACAGTGTCTTTTAGCGCCCAGCTCGGGAACCGCACAGCAGCATTTCTGCAACCCCCTGTGGGTTCCCAGGCCAGTCGTGTTCCGAGCTGGAGGGGGCTGCCCAGGGCGTGAGCACAGGAGGTGATGATTGTGGAGTGGGGAGCGTCTTGGGAACGGGTGAGCAGGAGAGGCATCCCGGTGGGGGGACTGAGCGCTGGTGGGGGGAGTGGGGGGCGTGTCTGGGGAGGAGGGAGAGCAGCCTGGTTCGTGTGAATGAGCACATGGCATAAAACGGATGAGGGAGAGAATGGCCAGATGGTGGGGGGAACTTGACGGCCAGGCAGAGGTCCGTGCTCGATCCTGTGGGACAGAATGCCCCGCAGACCTGTGCTCCCCACGTGGCACCACTGGGAGCTGTGGGGCTTTTGGGGGTGCCTCAGTTTCCCCCTTGGCAAAATGGCCGGGTTGCAAGGGTCGGCTGCAGGAAGAAGACCCGGATGTGCGGAGGCAGTATCGGTCACTCTGTGCCGCGTGTGGCTCTGCGCCATGCTGTCCCTCACCAGGCCCGTCAGAGGACGGGGTGGGGCCCAGCTGATGAGCCAGCCGTTCAGGGTGGTGCCAGAGAGGCCGAGCGGCAGGGGAAGCCCTCCCACGGGACCCGCCACCTCCTCCGCTGGGGCCTGCGGGTCTGCACCTTAGATGGTCTCCATCCAGCATCCTTCCAAGAGGTGGCTGGGAACTGAGCGCCGCCGCTCGACCCCACCCTGTCCCCGCCTGTAGCTGACGCCCCCCCTCTTCCCGCTGCCTTTGGGGGTGCAGCAGAGCCCAGATTCCCACAGCCCCAGCGCCCAGGTGGACGGTGAACTTCAGGAGCTTTGGGGTGGACACGTCCAGGAGGAGCCCTGTCAGACCCCAGACGTTTGCTCAGCAGGAAATATCACGGGGGAGACGCTGCCCTGGCAAGGGTTATCTTAATCCCCGGCTTCCTTTACTGCTCCTCCTAGCGTCCCTCCTGCTCCTGAAACAAAGCTCAGAATAAAAAACCTGAAGAGATTTTAGGAGCCGGAAGCACTCTGGGCCTCATAGACTTTCCATTGTGCCTGATGGAGGGGCAACCATCATGTGGGCCTTACGTAACGCGGCTTGGCTGGGGTGTAGCACGTTGGTGGGCCGGTTCCCCGGAAACATTAGACGCATCATCCAGGCTTAGCCGGACCCACGTGTAACCTCAGATTACCTGGGTGAGAAATGTTGGAAATGAGGTGGGGGCTCCTGCAGGGAGGGTAAGGGAGGGGGGAAGCAAAATTCCTCTTGGCAGGCGTGCTTGCCAGTGATGGCCAGATTTCCCAACGACAACGGTGACTCTTGTCTCAGCAAGGGTTTTGTGCACACCTGAGGCCTTCTGGTGGCATCACCCCACAGTCCCAGGTGCATTCTGGGAGAGGGATCGGCACGTGATGGCTGGACTGGCCTTCAGGTCTTTGGGGTGTGGCCCTCACACAGAACTGTGATTAGCTGGTGTCAAAGCCCACGGGCTGGAGGGCGAGGAAGGGCAGTGACTCAGCTGGCTGATGCAGCGCCCTCAGGTCAATGGTGCTGAAGGAGCTGGGGAACTGGGTCAGGCTCCATCAAGGTCATGTAGGGGCAGATGGATTTAGGGGAAAACTTAAGGCAACATAAAAACCCTCTTTGGACAAGTTGGCAGAGCAGAGACCAGTGAAAGAGCTTGGAAACCTCGCGCTGGGCTCAGATTCCCTTCTCTGTGCTATAGTTTGTTAAACGGACCTGCCTGCCTCCCCCCCCCCGCCCAGGAATAAATGCAAGACCGTCTGCAAAGCGCTGAGCTTTGTTTGATCTCGGCTGGGAATGCGTGCCTCGAGTGCTTCGGAGCTCTCCATCTGCCAGTGATCACAAAGGGGTTCCGAGTATTGATTTTGGAGGTAGAAGTTTTAGCGAGCAGGCAAATTTGCAAATACAGCATGCACGAATAATGAGGACGGACTGTGTCTCTGCCTTGGAGAAGAAGGGGAGCTTGAAGACCATCCCTGGGCAGGGGGCTAGTGGGGGGCCTCTCTCAGAAGGCAGAATTAAAGCCAAAACCTGAAGGTCCAGGAGGAGACAGCCCATGAGATCTGTGTAAGGGTCAGCACGGTGTCCTTTCTCAAGGTTAAGTTCAGAGTGGTCACTGTTTTCCATTCTGCATAATCATGGGGCAGTGGGCTTTATCTCTGCCCTTTCTGTAGACCTTGCCGGTGGCCTGTCTTTTCTCTTTTCATAGCTTCTTTTACATTGTTAACTTTTCTTCTCATTTGATTCTCTCCTCTACTACTTCGGACCTCAGATACTTGATCTCTATTCTTTTCGTGGTGATCCCAGAAACTTTTACCAGGCGTCATAAATTTTTATACGCCTCTGTTAATCCGTATTTTATATTCCTTCCAATGATGGGAGGCTTTAGAATATGTTACTTCCCTTCTGACTGATATGCAATTGTGTCACATCTTTTATTTCTAATTTTAACCTCCCCAATTAGACCTGATTGTCCTTGTTTTATGCGGTCAGTGGTGTTTGTTTACACTTACCCAAATGTTCCCCACACCCTTTGCTCATGGTTTTTCTTGCAGATTGCATTTTCCTTCTGAGGTTATTTCTCTTTGGCCTGAAACGTATTTTTTGAGATTGTCTTTACTGGCAGTCTGTTAGTGGCAAACGTCTTAATTTTTACTTGCCTAAAAGTAAATTGATCCATCTTTTCTTTTACGGTTTGTGCTTTTGAATATTGTTAAGACAGACCTGCTCTGAGGCTCCGTCGATGTCAGTCTATATTGGCCTCTGAAAGTTTTAGGGTTTTGCCTTTCGCGTTGAATTGTTCAACCACCTGGAGCTGAGTTTCGTGTGAGGTGTGAGGTAGGGGGTCCATGGTGGTCGTCTGTGTTCTCCACCAAGTATTTTGGGTTTTCAATACTTCAGGCACGCGGTAGGATGGCAACTCTCCACCAAGATCTGTATCTGTTACCTACGCTGCATAACAAGCCACCACTAACACGGTGGCTTAAATAGATACCCATAGAGGAGAGACCAGGGGTAGGGTCTGGGGGAGGAATCCACTTCCAAGTTCACTCGAGCTCTTGGCTCCTGGAGGCCACCCTCGGGTTCTAGCCGTGAGGACCGTCCTCCGACAACATGGAGGCTTCCTTCTTCAAAGCTGACGGGAGAGTCTCACTCCACTTCGCTAGGACAGACGCGTCCACGTATAACCCCCCTGTGGGGGCGACCGTGCCATTGCATTTGTGTTAATCAGGAACACGTGACTTGCTTTGGCCAATGAGGTGTGAGCAGCTGTGGGCGTGGCATCTGGCAGGAGAAGCTTAACGACTGGTCCGTGACTTGTCATGTGATCTTCTCTCCTCTGTCACGTGGGAATGAGGACAGCGTGGTGTCTTCTCTCTCGATCTTTTGTGTGCTTAATTTCTCTTGCCTTTCTGTCCTTGGTCGGGTCTTTGGTATCGTGGATACATTTGATCGCTTTTGCGTTTAGAACTTATATTTATGGAAACACCACAGAAGGCAGGAAAAGACCGTCTGCAAACTGAGGAGATATTGTAACGTGTAGAATCGACAAAGAATCAGTATGAAGGGGATGGATGTTTTCATACAGGTTTTTATTATTATTAAGGTATGGCAAGGTCGACGACCAGGAGGCGGGAGCCCACTGGGCGGTGGGGGCCGAGCAGGGAAGCAGCAGCGCTGGTCAGGAGGGAGAGGGAACTCGGGGGGATCACGTGGGCAAGGATCTTTACTGCAGTTTCCGTGGAAAGGCACAGGTGAGGCAGGGCAAGCAGGCTGAGGATCGTCTAGTTTGAATAATTTCAGCAGGCTCTGGGGGCACCGAGGCTGTCCCTGGTTGCGTGGCACCTGCCCTGGGGTGATGAGGCCAGGGGACTGTTGCTCAGTGTGTGGGAGCCCCGATAACGGAGGTGGTTGGGGTTTAGGCTCTGCAAGGCTGGTTTGTATTTGAGAGACGTGCTCCTGGGCGAGCCGTTTGCCGTCTCTAGGAATGTGCTAACCCAGGCAGGGGCAGGCCTCCACGGTCAGTGAGGCCCAGAACACGGATAATAAGATGCATGGTTAATTCAATGAAGAATGCCTAAAAATCAGTAAGAAACAGCGCACTGGCCAAAGTCTCAACTATAACCTCCTAGGAGAGGAAACCCAACATGGAGAGTAAGAACAAAACTACAAGATACTGTTTCTCGTTGGCCAGACGGGCAAACATCAGAAAGCCAGCGTTGCCAAGGAGGGAGGAACGGGAGCTCCTGCTGGCTGGTGTCTGAACGGTCACTTGGAACCACCACTTTGGGAAATAAATCAGCATTTTTCTTGTAAAGTTAAACATATGTGTTCCCTTTAACCAAGCACACGCACTCATAGATAAATGCCCAAAACCCTAGCGTGTGTCCTTACACATTTGTGGCTGGATATACAGTTTCAGGTGGCTGTTTTACTCCAATCCCTGTAACACGTGTCCCCGTTGCCGTTGAGAGGCCGGGAGAGGGTCCCTCTGTCACCTGGACTTGAGCGCTGCCTTGTCTCTCCGGCTGTTTCCAAGGTACTCTCTCCGGCCATAACCATTCCTGGTGCTCCGTAATTGGTGATTCGGATTCTTGAAACCATGAGCTGCACTGATGGCCGAAGCTGCTCACGTCGGTCCCGTCTCTGTGCTTTCGTGGGCATGTGACCATCACATTACAACCTCCACAAACCCCAGCATCTGGTTTTTTTTTTTTGCTTTCTCCGGCATTGGAGACACCCCAATAAACGACCCCTGGTCACTGTGGTGGCGAGGACTCTTGCTCTGGTTCCTGTGGCTCCTGACCTGCCCCGGGGCCTGTCCGTGTGGGCCAGCGAGACAACTGGAATTGATACGTCCTTCTTTCAAGGCAGGTGTCTCTGTCACCCTAACATGCCCGATTGAAGCAAAATCCAGGTACGTTTTACTTCGCTGTCTGACATTGGGCTGTTTGGGATGTCTGGATCTGTGCATTGATGTCTTTTATCAGCGCTGAAGAATGCTCTACTCCTTTCCTCCTTTGCCCTCTTCTGTCCTCTCCTCCGGGCTGCTGTGGCCCTGAGTCCTACCGTCCCGGGGCAGACCCACGCAGAGCTGGGAGAAGCAGGGGGAGGAGGAAGACGGAGCCCTGTGCTTGCTGACGGTGCCTGCGCATTTCCATGAGCGAGCCGTAGCCTGGGGGCAGGCCTGGGCTAGCTGGGGCTATCCTGCCCCTGATCACTGAACGCCGTCACCCACTGGTGACACTGGGGACTCCAGGAGGCATGTGGACACAAGCCCCTTGGGGTGGTTGTGGGGGTTTGGCATTTCTGGGGGTGGGCAGTTCTCGAGTGACACACATTTTGGTGGCAATGGGGTCCCTTCTTGCGGCTCAATCCAACTTTGAGAGCTTACAGTGTCCTCAGGCCTGTCGCTCTCCGGCCTGTTCCGAGGGTCTCGCCAGTGTCTCCCTGATCCCACTGCCTTTCTTTTTAACTTAGAAATTAACAAGAGAAACAGAATCGAGGCCCAGTCATGGCTGGGAAACTGCTGAGATCTACCCTCCCCTCTGCTCACTACATTTCTTTTATCTTCCCAGGGAAAAAAAAAAAAGTAATACCATTAGGTCATCTCCTCTTTTTTTTTTTTCCATTTCTGGGAAAAATCTTTATTTTGTGTATTTCTCAGGCATCTTGACATGCCGTCTCAGACTAACAGAGGATCACTTCCTTCCAGTTCCCCTCAAAATTCCTGCCGGTTTTATCTTTTGCAAACGCCTCAGTGCTGCAAAGCAAACCCCCTCCCTCTGTCTCCCCCCCGCCCCCCCGCCTCCTTGTGAAGAAGAAAGGGCCCCTGGCTCTCTGAGGTCTTTAGGCAAAGCAGATATATCCCCACAGAGCCTTCAAAGGTGCCTCTTCCAAAGCCGCAAAACTTCTGCCCGTTAACTCTTTCAAAGAGCTTTAGTCGGCGTGTGAAAGCTGTCTGGGTTCATTGATAAAAAAAAAAAAGGTATTGTTTTTAGTACTGCTGAAGATATTAATGAATCGTATCAGAGGGCAGTGAGTCTTTGCAAGGGCCTGTGGTTACCTTTCACCTACTTGTTGCCTTAAACCATGAAATGATGTCGGAGTCAAGATGCCCCCGCCACAGCGGGCGTCCCTGGAGAGGCCGCAGGACGCCTCAAAGAGTTAAGCAGAAATGGTTAATATTCCTCCCTTTGGCCCCCACGTCCCATATTCTAATGGATGAACTCTCTCATTCAGACGTGAGCGAGCTGCATATGCTTCCCGGGCTTGGCGGGGCTCGCCTCCCCCGCACGACACGTATGGTCTCCGCTGAAACGGGCGTCCAAGCACAATTTTATGAACACATAGCGCTCACCTCCACCGTTGGCCCCCGCCGTGCACACATGTATGTGCGCCCCCCGTTCTGAGTGGGGTTCGCTTTGTCCCTGTGCGTCCGAGGGCTCAGCCCGAGGTGAGAAAGAGGGAGCAAGGTTATTAAGAATTCTGACAAGGTAGGCTGAATAAATTGTGTTTTCTTTGTGTGCCTTAATCCGGTGTTGTATTGGCTTCTCGGACATGGCTAATTTATTTGGAATTTCATTCTGTTCCTGACAGCATCCTTGAGTAGCTGTTTGATCACCTCGAGCGAAGTTACATACCAGCTTTCAACTGTTGGAAGGCCAGTGGTGTAATTTTTCTCAAGTGCATTCTCCTGGGTCCGGCTTTATGCTCGCGGCAGAATGTTTCAGACGGCTGGGGCCATCCCTTGTCAGGGGGAGAAGCTGGCCCGCCCAGGGGTCCCCCTCAGGGAGGAAGCTCTCCACTTTTCCCCACTCGTCCCACTGTTGGGGATTTTAATCTGCTTTTGTGGGGCAGGAAGAAAGAAAATTAATTTTCGCCCGTCTGTGCGTAGCATTTTAGTGGAAACCCGGTTTGAAGTGCACGTTCTGTCGACTCCAGTATAGCCCCCTCCCCGCATGCAGGCCGCGTTTTGAGCTCAGTATTCTCAGGGGAGGAGGTAATTCAGCCACAAAGCTTCCGAGGGTACTAACCCCCTGTCTACACCGCTCCTCGTTTCTCCAGCAACTTGTGCCTTTCTTGGCAGAAATAGGAGTCGACCTCCATTCTCTCTTAACTCACATATTTCTGTGATGTTTGCTCGTTTATTTTTTGTCATAGCAAGCACGTCTGCTTATAGAAAAAGAGAAAAATAATGATTTTCAATAAGCCTCCAACATCTCTGAGCATGTCACTTTTTGCGCAGTTGTGGCTGGTGGTTTTATAATTTGGGCCGAGTCCGGTCTAAAGGAAACACATGCTTCCTTTCCCGCAGGCTCTTGACCCCCATGCAGGCACCTTCCTACCGAGTGCCTTCTGGGTGCCCGGAACAGTGCTAAGCCCCTGGGGACCTGGCGAGAGCTCACATGCTAGACACCGCAAAGATTTCAGAGACGTCAGTGCCACAATGAAAGTGAAAAACAAAACCAACCAACCAACCCAAACCAGGCTGAAACGCCGGATGGACCCTGGGTGAGAGGACACAGTGTCTCACCGACCCTGCCCCGGAGTCCCTGACATGAAGTCCACCGCTCCTGTGGCCTTTGAGCAGTGATTTGTACCCCCTGCAAAGCGGGCTTATCCCCAGCCTTGCTTGCAGGCATGGGGAAGGGGCTATTGCCTCCTTTTACAGAGGAGGAAACTGAGGCCCAGAGCACCCCAGGAGACCCGGCAACTCAAATGGGGCTCTCGGGGCTGGTCCTGGTGCTGTCACTGCAGCGACAGCTGGTCCAGGGCGGGCACTGGGCTGTGCCTCCATCCCCAGCCGTCCTCCTTGGACCTCACCTGAGAAAGGGCTCACCTGGCATTCTCTTAGGGAACATGAGGGAGGACTTGCCTCAGGTTTTTTCAACACATGGCCATTTGGGTGTAGACAGACCCTTTGGCTCTTTGCACTCCTGATTTAACCTGGGCCCTCAATCTGTCCTTGGTGACCCCGGGCTGGAGCCTTCCCCGGCTCAGCTCTGTGTGTCGTGGAAAAGTCCGACTGCCTTTGATGGGGACACTTGTCCCCTTTGTCACAGGTTGCATTCGGGGCAGGTGCTCTAAGAGGTGGTGCACTGGGAGAAACGTGAGTTCGGGCAGAAGGAAAGGGAGAAGCTGAGAAAAGGTGTGACTGTGGGCACAGCCCCAAGTTCACGGTAATCCTGAGCAGCATTCTGGGGCCTACTTTTGGCCTTTGAGTTTGTCCTGACCTGCAGGGGAGCTGGGTGTTCACCCCCCCTCCCCCAGTCGGTCCTGGGCATGAAAGCCCCCAACTGTTCCAGGTCTCGGTGCTGGGCGGCCCCCACAGCCAAGCGTGTCCCCTGGGGGAGATTTGGGTCTGGAGCAAATGGACATTGAAGCCAGGGGTCGGGGGCACAGAGATGGGTAAAGGGTCCCAGGGGTCAGGGTGCAGCCCCAACAATGCCCCAAGCCCATCATCGGCGGGAATTACAAAAGGATTAGAACAAGGAGTGTCTGGTGCCACTGTCTGCTCCGCTGTCTCATCACAGAATTATTTTCTCCATGTGGGTGACGGCCACCTTACCCATCTAAGGTCCACTGCACCTGTGCGACAGGTAAACCCTTCTCAGGAGAAGTCGGCCCTGGGAACAGCTGTGACATTGTCCAGGGGACGGGGGCATTTGTTTCCTCTCCTGAAGGGCGTGCTGACCTCGGCCTCACTGACTCCGGGGCCCAGGGACCTCTGTGCAGGAATGGGGAGGCCTCCGTGATCCTAAGGAGTCTGGGTGCGTGGATGACACGTGACCAGGGCACTGTTGACTTTGCGTGTCCCATGGTGCGCTTGGCAAACAAAGAGTTTTACCCAAGGCCACCTTGTCCCCATCTGCCAGGTTGGGAGCTGTGGAGCGGAAGGCGGAGGACGGGATCTGCCTGGTGTGTGCCCGCCCCTCCAGCTGGCGCAGGACGCCCACCTGGAGAGGCTGACCACGCAGGTAAGTGAAGGAACCAGCCTCTTTTCCCTCCCCAAGTTCATGGCTGCTTTCCCCTGGGACCTCGCTCCAGATACAGATGCGTGTGTCCGGGAAGGCAACTCCTGCCCGAGACTGAGGATTTTCCTGCAACACTCTGGAAACCCTTATCAAGGAGCCGCATCTTTGAGAATGCTCCATGTGATTACTGCTTCCAGGTCGGGCTCCGGCTAAGTTCTCATGTAAGTTTGAAGTGATCTTCAAACCCCTGCACAAGGCATATAAGCCCAGAGCTTAAGGTCACCTCTAGGAGTCATGGTCAGCAAATGTGCTGGGTCACCTGGCCAGATCCACTGGCTGGTGGCTCTCTCTGTGGACAGAGGCAGAAAAAGGCATTTGCCACCCAGAGAGCAAAGAAGGGCTTGGTGCACTTTCAGGCGGGGTGATATCTGAGCTTGCAGGGGTGAATGCTGAGGGAGGGATGCCAGTGCGGCTCATTGCGGGTCTGGCCCACGGTGAGTGCCTGGCACATGTTTGCGGGGATTATCATTATGAAAACCACAAGCCAGTGCTCCCCCTACCCCTCTGCCCATCTTAGGTTGTATTCTTTGTCAAAGCCTTTGCATTTAGTCCTTAGATAGAACCTTCTGGAAAGGCTGAGCAGGAGCACATTCTCCTTTTGTAGGTGAAGAAGAAACTCAGGAACTGGCTTCAGGTGGCCCGCAGTCCTGGAGGTCCCTGAGCCTTCTTTCTCATGAGGTACCTGCGGCTGGACCGTTTCCCAGGTGAGGACATGCTTGGATCCCCAGGGCCGGCTTTCGGAGACCTTGGCTCCTCCCTGTCTGTCCCTGGGGCCCCTTTGTGTTATGAGGCCATAGGGTAGGAGTTGGAGGAGGTCACCAGACTGTCTGTTCTCTGCGGAAAGCTTGGCTGGGAAAGGCCAGAGGTGGAGGTGTGTGTCTGTGCGTGTGTGAGCGTGCGTGTGGCAGCCTGAGAAGGGCTGGCGGATGCTGTCGTTTCAGAAACGGTGTGGGGACATTTCTGAGGACGTCCTCCGGAGGCAGGGGGGCAGTCGGCGACCCCCAGTCCGCGCCCACGCTGCTCCCTGGATCCGCACGCGCGGCCCTTCGGATTCGATCACAGCCATCTGTGTCGCTTTCCCGTGAGGGGTCTGTGCGCGGAGAGGTGGCGGCCAGCCCCGTGTCGCCTGCCAGCCTGGGGTGGGAGCCGCGGAGGCCGGGGGTCACTGCGAGGGCGAGCGGGGACCCCGCGGAGCCGGGCCTGCTGGTGAGCGCGCAGGTCTCCCCGGGCGCGGGCCTCCCTCTCCCCGCGCGCCCCCTCCTTCCCGCCCGCCCCAGCCCTGCCCCGCCGCCGCCGCCGAGTGATAGCTAATTGGGCAGAGAAAGGGCCCGATTGTGTGCGCGCCGGAAGCGCGGGCGTGGGCGGCTGAAAGCGCCGGAGAAGGTGGCCGGCCTCGCCCCGCAGCTGCCGCCGGAGCCGCGGGGAGGTGACGTCAGCGCTGGCGAGCGGGGCGCCGGCGGAGAGGGGGGCGCTCTCGGCCTCCCGCCCCGGCCGCTCCACAATGCGACCATTGTCGGGCCCTGGGCGGCGCGCGGCGTGAATGGCGCCCGGGCCTCTCGACCGGGGAGGCCGCTAGCCTCGCCATCCGGCCTCTCACCCGCCAGGGAGGCCTGGGACTGGACCGAGGCAGGCCCGGCCGCCCCCCGGGGGAGCCGGCTGGAGTCGGTGTGACGCCCGGGCCCCCCGCCGCCCAGTGGACCCTCTGCAGAGCGGGGGGCCTGCCCCCCAAGGCTGGGCCCTGCGCCCCACGCACGGCCTCGGCATGGCCTCCTGGTTCGGGGGAAGCCTGGGCTCCGACCCGCTCATGGTCCTGCTGGTCATCATCCTGCTGGCGCGCTTCCTTCTGTGGTCCTGCCTGGGCACCTACATTGATTTTAAACTGGCCCGGCGGCAGCCCTGCAAACCCAAGGAGGACTAGGGCCCCTGATGGCCTGGGGACTCTGAGTGGCCCGCATGGGCAGGTCTTCCCCTCCAGGAGGACGCTGTCCCAGAGGAGCCCTGTCCTGAGGCTGAGGGTGTGTGGGAGGGTGGGGCAGGGCGGGCAAATCACTCCTGTATCCCACCCATAAGGCAGAGATGGACCGTGTCCCACCCAGACTGATCAGGGCTGTCCTGGTGATGGCCCATGTCCCACGTCAGGACAGAGGGGCCACCACTGCCTGTGTGTCTCCAGGTTCTGGGGTCTGCTGTTGGAGTGAATGATTGTGAGGGCGGGTCTTGCTTTAAGACTTTCTCTGCCTCCAGTTCTTTATAAATATGTTTGCAGGATGAGGTGGGGATGAGCCGGAGGCTTGGGGGTGGGAGGGAAGGACAGATGTGGTCACATCATAAGCCATCCCTGCCACCAGAAGCTGCCACTGCCTTGGTTTTCCCTGAAGCGGACCCTGGAGGGTCTCAGGTCAGACTTGTGACACCTGAGCCCGAGCCCAGCTCTGGTTGACTGTGGGTAAACTCTCTTTCTCCATCTCTAAAATGGGCACAATAACCCCTGCCTCCCTCAGAAGGGTATGAGGAGGGTGGAATAAGGAGGTGGGGTGGCAAGTCCCCCGTATTCTGCACACTGCTGGACATGTAGAGGACAATGGAGAAGAGAAGCCAGGAACCCAGGGCCCTCCCTTCCTTTGTGCTTTCGAGTGTGTGGCCAAGCTGCGCCTCCAGAGGCTGACAGGCGGGAACCTGACGCGAGCCTCGAACCTGGCCTCCCTGCCGCCCGCCTCCCCCTCACGCCCTGCCGAAAGAGCAGCAGGTGTAGCGGGGTGCTTCTCAGCCTGCTGGTAGGTTCTAATCGCCCTGCAGATTTTAGCAACCACGATGGCCAAGCCCCCAGACCAAGAAGCATGGGCAGGGACTAGATGTCCCTGGGAGGCTGGGGCCTGATTGCACTGTGCCTTCCCACAAGGACTGGGGACTTCTGTCAGAGCAGAGGCGAGGAGCCTGTGTCACTGAGCTGGACGAGCAGACTCAGGAAGCCCTGGCCAGGAGCCGCCTTCCTCGCCTTGCGGCATCCTGGCAGAGGGATCACGGGCCTGAGCCAGGGATGCGGTGGGACCTGATGAGCTCACTGACACCGTGAAGATCTTGCCTTGCTCCTGAAGGGCCTGCCGTGCTCGAGACAACTGCATGGACTGGGGAGCCGGTCAGCCGAAGCAGTGACCATCTGGGGGCGGGACTGACCAACAGGAGAGACTGTTGATGGTGGGGTGTCTTGGAGGACGGTTTACAGGTGAGGTTCTTTTCTTACGGGTGACGGTCTGGGAAGTCTGCACAGGGTGGGGTTACCATGCATGGATTCATCCCAGGGCTGGGGGCGGCTGTCCTTTGGGGCGGTTGTATTGGCCAGTGGCCCAGCAGAACCCGCATCCTCTCCGTGTCAAGAACCTGATTACAGGATTAGGGGAGGAGGTGTTCTCATTGTTCTTAAGGAAAATGTTCAGTTCTCTTTAAAATGATCACGTGTGATTTTACCGACCTCTTTAAGAAGAATCACAGTGGTTGCCACGATCACATACCAAGGTGGCCAGCCATCCTGGTTTGCCTCGGGCTGCCCCAGTTTTAAAACTGAAAGTTCCATGTCCTGGGAGACCCCTCCCTCTCGGGCACAGCAGTGCCCACCCCGACTCTGATGGAGGAAAAGTCAGTTCACACAACACGCTAACGTGTTTCCAGTGGCTGGCCTGCCTGTAAGCTGCCTGCCGCCCGCGAGTGCACGTGGGTGCACGGATGGCACCCACACAAGCTTGAGCTTCACCATTTGGCCCAGTGGGCCAGAGTTCTGGGGCTCTCGCTGCAACCCCTTCCATTGGGGGTGTCTGGCAGAGAGGACAGAAGCAGGAAGCTGCTGCCCACACAGGACCCCCGAAGAAGACCAGATTCTGCCAGTGTTATTTGAGCCCCTTCCCACTTACACTAGTCAATATATATATATATATATATTTTTTTTTCCTCTTTAGCCAGTTTACATTGGTTTCTTTATTCACAACTGACAAAATTCTGATGCGTGCAGGCCTCTGCACCCACGCACCAGCCATCCATCTACAGCCTCACGACGCATGCCTGGCTCAGAACGAGCCCTCAAGCCATGGCGTCTGAGTGAGTGAGAGGATGTGCCCTGGCCTGGTATCAGGCAGCCACTGATCCAGCGCCAAGTGACAGACAAGTCAACAGAGACTTAAACAGGAAGCTCCCCCTGCCCTTCATCTTTCTCTTTTCATGTCACAAAAAGTCTGGCCTTTGTCATTCCCGGGCCGTGCTATGGCAGTTCCATGACATTATCAAGGACTTAGACCCGTATTTCTGTTCTGCCATCCTTCACATGTAGCTTTGGTCTTCACGGTCACAAGAAGGCTGCTGCTACTCCAGACATCCTGAGTGAGTTCCAGGCAGGAACAGAAAAAAGGGTGCTAGAGGAGGGAGAGGCAGTCCCCTGATAGGTGAAACCCTTGGTTGTGCATGTCCCAAACTAGAAGCATGTCGCCTGGCCTTCTTAGATGCAGAGGAGGCTGAGAAATGGAGCTTGTTAGTGGGGCTCACGGCCACCCTAGAGAGTGTCAGGTTCCTGTTATAAAGGAAGACTAAATGGATATGAGGTAGGCAACTAGTGATCTCTGTCACTGGTCCTTGGCATTCTTTGTCTTTATTTGGGACACCGTTTTGGGTATTTGGGTGACTTTTGTGGGCCCCTTATGTACCAGCTTTGCCCTTGTCTGCTCTTCAGGGATAACAGCTGAGCTCAGCTGTCTTTTGCAGCTCCAACGTAGAATTAGGCTGGCTTCTTCAGGCTCCTAAGAATTTGTTCCAGTAAGAAAGTCTGAGGCTGAAACAGACATATTCCCTCTGAGAGATGCAGGGAGATGCTCGTTTGTCCACAGCGGGTAACAACAGGCACAGACCCATAGCACATGGATGGTAGACAGTGAACAGCTGATGGGTAAGTGAAGGGTAGTGACGGCTAGCCGATGGATAACTGGAGGGCGAGATGTAGTCCTCAACTTGGTGGGCATCAGAGTGCAGCACTCACAATGTGAGAGGCAGCATGGATACAATGTATAAAACGGTGCCTGCCCTCCCGTGGCTTGCAGGCTGGGAGCTCAGAAGTGGGCAGAGAGACCTGGAAATAGATATCAGCTCCGCACTAGGCAGATGGTTATTAAGGACAACAAATGTGGCAGGTGCAGATTAAGATATAGTGTCAGTGTACGATACACACCAGATTTTGAAGGCTTGGTACAGAAAAATATTGTATAATCTCACTAATAATGGTTTTATATTGATCACGCATCGAAATGATAATATTTTGGACACATTCCGGTTAAATAAAATACTAACATTTTCAAAGTTTCCGGATGGTTGTTGCTGAAGAGTATCTTCCAGTCACAACAAGCACCACGGGGGCCGGTCTAACCACAAGCCCGGTGATTGGGACGCTGAGACCGCACACAACACCTGCTTTAAGACAAGAAGGCCCAGAAACGCTTCAAAGGAGGACCCCCTACCACACCAAGTACTCAACACTATTTACACTGCTCTAGCTCGTATAAGAAGGAAAATTCCCAATTCTTTTTACGGAGCGAGCATCTCATTGATACCCACATCCACCAGACAGCATGGAGGGAAGAAATGCATGGCGACGTCACTTAGAAATATTGATGCAAAAATTTGGACTCACTGAATTAAGCATCGCATCAGAGGGATAAAACATCACGACCAAGCAGGGTGGATTCCAGAAATGCAAGGATGGCTGATACTAGAAAATCAGTTAGTATTATTTCCCATAGTAATAGCTCCAAAGAGAAAAATAATTTCATAATTTCCTTAGACTCATTTCCAAAGATATTTGGATAAAATTCACATCTGATCTCAATAAAACGCATCGTAAAACAGAAGAAATAGATACCATGTTGATATGTTTTTAACCTGAAAAGGTAGTTCTCTCTGAACAGGGAAGGTAGCATCATGACAGGTAGGGACGTCGCCGTCAAACCCCGGAGTGGAGAGGAAGGTGCTCACAGCTGCTGAGTGGGGTTCTGGGGTGAGGCGTAGCCTGAACGACTGGGAAAGAGAAAGCAAGTACAGAGAGGTAGGGGTACTGGGGAGGAGAAGGACACCCTCACATTAGTCACCGAGAGATGGATGGCATCTTTGGAAAAACGGAAGAGCATCCCCTCAGAATGAATGCAAATGGTTAACGATTCGGGGAAGTGGGCGGCCCCAGGTCGCCATGGAGAAACCGCACACGGCAGGCGGTCTATACAGGGATGCTCCGCACAAAAGACCCCATTTATAAGACCAATGTGAAGAGCAGAGCACCTGGGAGCAAACTTCATGAGCCATATGTCTAATGCTTGGAAGGTCGAGTTGTTCCCTTCTGTAGGTTTTGGGGTGCACTTGGAATGCTGCAGATTTCCCTCAGATGGGAGACCCTGGGAGTGAGGGGGCTGGTGGGGGAAAAAAGTGGCAGGGGCAGAGAGGGTCACACCTGACCCTCGAGGACAGACCTGACCCCGTCTGTCTCACTTCCCACTCTGATGCCCCGGTGACCTGCAGGAGGAGCCTGGCACCCCACTCGGACCTTCTGAGCACTGACACCAAAGGCTCTTCCAGAGCGGCCTTCAGGGGCATGCGCTCTGGCAGATGTCCCTGCAGCTTAGCCAAGACCGCACAGAGCAAAGCCACTACCGTTTTTGGGAGGGTGGTGGGTGCTCCCATGTAGGGTGGCTAATTGTCACGGGACTGAGAGATGTGCTTGGGATTGGGGGTTCCCTGTGACACACCTGCAGTGCTAAAATCAGGAGCATCTTGGGTGCACGGGGATGCTTAGTCATCCTGTTTGTAGGAAGTTCTGGGTAGTAATGAATTAAACTATCCAAAGAGAGTTCTGGTCTTTGCCCTGGGAGAGGGTCTTAGGCTCTTGGAACATTCTGTCTGATCAAAGCATCCTTGTTTACCTGAGATCTTGGGCCACTTGGGACAGTCTAACAATAGGATTTGTTACGGGGGCTTTGTTTTCACCCGATCTCCAGAGGGGCTGGAAACCGAAGGCTGGATAGAGGGTGGTCAACCTTGTCTAGGGGGTCTGGCCCGACAAAACCTGCACACGAAAGCTCGTTTTGAGGGGAGCTTCCTGGTTGGTGATAGGCTGTGCATGTCACACATCCTTGTGGGGGGAGCCGACACTGCCCATGACCTCACGAGGAGAAGACGACCAGAAGCTCCGTGCACGTGCACGGGCTCTCTCCGGACTCTGCCCCCACGCACCTGTGCCCTTGAGGATTGTGATCTGCGTCCTCTTGCTGTAAGAAGCCACGCTGAGTCTGGAGTCCTTCGGAGGAGTAGTGAACCTCGGGGTAGCTTGGGCACTCTTGAACTTGCAGTCGGGGCTGGGAGCGAGGGTGGCTTTGGGGATGTTCCTGACCCCTGCACCGTCCTTTCCTGCTTCCTGCCTCCTGAAAACCACAGGCTGGGATCCCTGGCAGAGCCGGTTGGCTTCCCGCCTCACCCCCAGCGACCTGACCCCCACCCGCGAGTGCAGCCTGCGGCGCCAGCTACTCATGTCTCATCTGGAGCTGTTCTGCGTACTTTCGAGAAAACGCATATACCTTCTCCCATCCCGTGTGCCGTCCTACCCTGTCGCTGCACGTCAGCTCTTGTGGAGTTTCTGTTTTTTCTATGATGCGCATACAGTTTTTTTTTTTTTTTTGTTAAAGAAAGAAGTAAAGAAACAACTGGGTCATATATAGAAAAAGCACAGCAAGTTTGAACTCCGAAGTGAGGGTCCGGAGGGGCTCCGGGAGAGTCTGTGTTTGTGTGTTTAGAGGCAGGGGTGAGTAGTAGGGGAGGGATGCCTGGAGTGTGGGGGAGGAGGGAGGAGGAGGTGGCCCCACTTTCTGTGCACTAATCTCATCACTAGAAATGCTCCCCCCGCCACGAGGCCATGCAGCGTGGGAACTGGCTCATTCTTCCTTCCCCAGGGACTTGGCACCCGCTCTTTCCCCGGAGGAGGGTCACTGAGGAGGACACAGCCAGGCTGGTGCAGGGACACCTGGGCCGCCTCCATGGCCAGTCTGCGTGGGGACAGGATGGGGAACGGAGACCTTTAGAAACAGTTCACTGGTCCTGACTTCATTCCCCAGACGGGACGTGACACACTCCACCCTCTGCTCAGCCGCCTCTTCTGGCGTCCCGGGCATCCTGAGACTGGGTATGTTGGAGGGGCAGGTGGCTGGGGAGTGACTACCTCACCTCTCAGCTGGACATCGGCCTCAGGGTGCCCACTGCCCCTCTCCCCAAAGCCCGCTTGGCCGGGGAACAGGCACTCAGCCTTGGCGAGCTCCCCTGAGAGCAGCCTGCGGAGCCCCTGTGGTGGAGATGAGTCACCCGTTCTAAAAATAAAAAGACTTAAGTCATGAAAGAGCGTATTTCCTTTTTAAGCCAGATGTGTCTGCTGAGGGACCCCCAGCAGTTCGGTGCTGCAAGGAGGGCCAGGAGCCTCTGCTGCATGGGTCATCGGGGCTCTCTTCCACCCCCCGGCCCCCTCCCCAATCCCACCCGCCCCTGGTATGAGCACCTGGACAGGCTCAGCATGGGGCAAGAGAGCTGGAGATGGTCCCTGCCTCCAGCAGCTCCTGGTTCAGCGGGGAGAATGAACTGTGTGTAAATAGCACCCACATCGGGCAGGGGGCCCTATGGGTTATAAAGAGAGGGGCAGAGTGCCTAGAGATCACATAGGGGAAGGGGCATTAACTCTCTCTCGGGGTCTGCAGAAGGCTTCCTGGAGAAGGTGTCACCAGAGGTAGGGCTTGGGGGGCTCTGGTGGGCAGATAGGGGAGGAATAGTGTCCCAGGTAGGAGAAACAGCCTTAGCAAGGGCCCTGAGGCCGGAATGCTCTTGGCACGTTGAGGATCCTCAGGAGGACTTCTCAGATCCCCTGTTACACAGGCAGATTCCTGGGCCCCCAGACCCGCTGCCTTTGAGTCTCTGAGCGGGGTGCAGGAACAGGACCAACAAGCCGCCAGGTAATTCTCCGGCTCTCCAAGTCTGGTTGCCGGGCGTATAGAGGAGGGGGTGAGGATGTACGATAAGTTGGGTCTAAGTTGTTAGGGCTTTGACGCTCACTTAGGAGTTTGGACTTTATCATCCTGGCAGGAGGGAGCTTTCAAGGGAGGGACACTCCTGGATCTGTGCTTGGCAATGTCTCCAAGAGCAATGAGGGCGATGGACTAATGGAGTGAGGGATTCTGGGGTGAGGAGCCTGCTCAGAGGCCTGGGCAGAGGTAAGGGGGCCTGGACCGTAGAAGTGATGTGAGGAAAAGGGTCGGGGCTCTGGGAGACAGCAGGGACAGGACTCGGGCCACTCCCATGGCCCCAGGCTTCAGGGGGGAGCCTGTGACAGTCACCAGGGAAGTGCATGCAGAATATGAGCCAATGTGGGAGAATTGGGTGCTGGTCATCAATGGAGGAGGAGGGGGGGGAGATGAAGGGAGAGGGGAGTGGGAGGAGGGAAAAGGGGAGGAGAGAAGAGGGGGAGCCAGCGGTCCTCTGGGTTGGAATGCCACATCCTCTCCTTCTACCCACGTGACCTGGGCACCGTGCTTTAACCTCACCAGGGACCAGATTCCTGTCTGTGAGGTGGGGACAGGGATGTCTCCCATGAAGCCCATAGAGCGGAACTCGTGCACAAAGATCCCGTCTGTGCCAGGTTGCGGGAAGGCCCAGAAGCTTCCCTGTGGGCGCACGCATTCGTGTGTCGGGTGGGACTTTTCTGGTCTCCCCAAGAATTTGGCTGAAGCCATAAAGCTGAGGATAAGAGGTGATGAGAACCCTGCATTCATGAGATGTGTGGCTCTCCCGGTCCTGTTCGACGGAATGGCCAGAACTGTCACCGCCGTCACCCATCTGCAGCCTGAATGGGACTGGGAAATGGGGCTGGTGCCCAAGCGTTGTGACTTAGTGGGTAGCTTGGCAGTGCAGGTGATTCTTCTTTGGCCAATCCAAAGTCAGGAGGGGGCCCCAGTGAAACTGCTCAGAGACCGGGGTGCCCACAGGGAGCAAGGAGTGACAGGTGCTGCAGTGTGGAACATAGGCCAGGGCTGCTGCGGGCCCCGAATACGTCAGGCAGAAGGTCTTGGGAACTTGGCTGTGAGTTCCTGGACCTGGGGGCCATGCGTGGATGCAGTGACTGGCACCTGCTTTTCTCCCTGTGAATTCAGGAGGTGGGGGCTGGCTGGAGCCACCCCAGGGCAGCATGAAGAGCGAGGGCAGTGGGGCCACCTGCTGTCCCCCAGAAGTATGGGTAAGCCTGGCAGGAGAGACTCTTAATTTTCCCACAGGGTCAAGTCTTTTGGCCCCTTGGTCCTCTTAGTGTCAGAAGCCTCTGAGGCTTAGGGGAGGGCAGGGCCACCTAGCTGGAGGGCATGTCCTCAGCTCTCCTGTGGCAGGTGTGGCCATAGGATTGACTTGTGGTCCAGGGATGCGGGAAGAAGGGGTGCATGCCGCTGTCGGCCACGTCCTGGGAAGGGAAGCGTTTTTCTGCCCTCTCTCCTTCTCCCTGTCAGCCTAGATCACAAAAAAAGGGGGACAAAGGAGAGGAGACTGATGTCCTTGGTCATGGGGGAGCAACATGCAGGAGGAACCCAGCTCCTCGGGCAGCCCCATGGCATGGAGCCCCTGGCCCGCCATGGACCACCCTCAAACTCCAGGCTGCCACGAAAGAGAGAGATGAACTTCCATCTCGTGTGTGCCGTTGTACTGGGGCCTCTTTGTTACGCAGCTCTGTCCATAGCCTAACTGATATACCCTTTCAGCAGACCCGTTCTGTTCAAGCTTCTCATTAGTGAGATAGCCCCCGACTGCCCTGTCCACAGCACGGCAGTGCCAAGGACACACCACCCCCTGAGTGAGGTCTCAAGGCTGGCCCCTTTCTCTAAATGCTTGCCCTCCCCCCCCCCCCCCCCCTGTGGCCTAACACTGTGGCCTCCTAAGAAGCATTTGTTGCCTGTCAGGAAAAAAAAATCCTCTCTGGCCTTCAGCTGTCCTTGTCATGTCCTAAGGGGGACGTAAAGCAGCAGGAGAATCAGAGAGAAATGGCCACCTTCTGTCATCCACTTCTCTTGTCACGAGTGATAGCAGGGTGGGTGGGGGTGGGCTTGGCAGAAATACGTGCAGGAATGGCTACTATTTGATGTATGTGTGGAGTATCCTCGTGGCTGGTGGAATGTTCTGGAATCTTGGTAAAAGCCTTCTGCTCGCAGGAGTGCTCAAGCCGAGGTGGCCTGGCTTGTCCAGTCCTGGAACTGGTGTGGGCTGGGCCACTTGAGACGTTTCCTTGATGCCCTGAAGTCTTGGGCCTGAGTGAGAAGTCTCCCGATGCTCGGTTGGTCCTGTCGATGGACAGCCGGGCAGACGGTCCTACCACAGCCAACGGCAGGTTCCTCCAGATGCCCGCAGAAGCTGTCCTTCCTGGCTGTCTTCAGGCCTCCCAAAGTACCTGGCGAGTGCTCACCACAGCAGTGTGGACACAGTCTGATTGTGGTCTCAGTGGCCCCTGCTTATGTTTGTGTCAGCGCACTCCTTCCCCGTGGACGGGCCAGGGGCCAGTGAGGAGGGGAGGAGAACCCTCCAGAAATAGCCTGGCCTGGCTGTCCATCATCAGCTCCTAGCACTTTGCAGAAAGAGCATGCTCTAGCAGAGTAACAGATACCTAAAAATAGGAAGTCAGGATGGAGGGGAAACAGGCATTAAATAAGGGAGGTGAATCTGGGGACAAGGTTGGGGTAGGAAATGCATATGCCGCCCACGATGCCCTCCGAGGCTGTGACGGCTGGGTTGCAAATTCCTGGTGGCCAAGGCGAGCAGGGAAAGGAAAGGTTTTGAGTTTATACGGTTCTTGGAGGAAACACACTGCTCTGTAGGGACAATAAATGTGTCCTTAGCCCTTATTTGTAAAATAAATTGGTCACGAGGGGCTTCACCTCAAAATTATCGGGAGATACATTAACTAAGTTTGTTCTCCCAACCCATGAGCATGGATGTGTTTGAATTTCTTTGTGTCTTCCTCAATTTCTTTCGTAAGTGTTCCAGAGTTTTCAGAGTACAGGTCCTTTGCCTCTTTGGTTAGGTTTCTTCCTAGGTATCTTACGGTTTTTGATGCAATTGTAAATGGGGTCGATTCCTTGATTTCTCTTTCTTCTGCTTCATTATTAGTGTATAGAAATGCAACTGATTTCTGTGCATTGATTTTATATCCTGTGACTTTGCTGAATTCCTGTCTGAGTTCTGGCAGTTTGGGGGTGGAGTCTTCTGGGTTTTCCACATAGAGAATCAATGTCGTCTGCAATGAGTGGAAGTTTGACTTTTTCTTTGCCGATTTGGATGCCTTTCATTTCTTTTTGTTGTCTGATTGCTGAGGCCAGGACTTCCAGTACTGTGTGGAGCAGCAGTGGTGAGAGCGGGCGTCCCTGCCGTGTTCCTGACCTTAGGGGAACAGCTCTCGGGTTTTCCCTGTTGAGGGTGATATTTGCTGTGGGTCATTTATGATACTGAGGTATGTTCCCTCTGTCCCTACATTGCGGAGAGTTTTATCAAGAAAGGGGGCTGCGTTTTGTCAAATGCTTTTCCTGCCTCTATTGAGAGGACCGTGTGGTTCTTCTCCTTTCTTTCGTTAATGTGGTCGATCACGTCGATTGATTTGTGGATGTCGAATCACGCCTGCAGCCGGGAGTAAATCCCACTTGGTTGTGGCGAATAATCCTTTTTTTTCCAGACAAAACTAGATTTTATTTTATTTTTTTAAAAGATTTTATTTATGTATTTGAGGTGGGGGAGACAGAGAGAGAGAAAGCAAGCGAGCACAGGAGCAGGAGGAGGGGCAGAGGGAGCAGCAGGCTCGCCGCTGAGCAGGGAGCCCGATGCGGGGCTCGATCCCGGGACCCGGACATCTTGACCTGAGCCGAAGGCAGCCACTTAACCAACTGAGCCACCCGGGTGCCCTGTGAATAATTCTTTCACTGTGCTGTTGGACCTTCCTAGCTGATATCTTGTTGACAATCTGTGCTTCCATGTTCATCAGGGATATTGGTCTGTAATTCTCCTCTTTAGTGGGGTCTTTGTCTGCTTGGGGTCAAGGTAATGCTGGCCTCATAGAATGAGTTTGGAAGTTTTCCTCCCATTGCTATTTTTTGGGACAGTTTCAGAAGAACACATATTAATTCTTCTTTAAATGTTTGGTAGAATTGCCCTGGGAAGCCACCCAGCCCTGGACTCTTGTTCGTTGGGAGAGTTTTGATTACTGATTCAATTTCTTTGCTGGTTATGAGTCTGTTCAGGTTTTCTATTTCTTCCTGGTTCAGTTTTGGTAGTTTATATGTTTCTAGGGATTTATCCATTTCTTCCAGATTGCCTAATTTGTTAGCATATAATTGCTCATGATAATCTCTTATATTTGTTTGGTTTGCAATGACATGAGTAGAGCTAGAGGGTATAATGCTAAGTGAAATAAGTCGGTCAGAGAAAGACAAATACCATATGATTTCACCCATCTGTGGAATTTAAGAAACAAAACAGATGAACATGGGGAAGGGAAGGGAAAATAAAATAAGATAAAAACAGAGAGGGAGGCAAACCATAAGAAACTCTTAACTATAGGAAACAAACTGAGGGTTGCTGGAGGGGAAGGGGGTGGGGGATGGGGTAACTGGGGGATGGGCATTAAGGAGGGCACATGACGTAATGAGCACTGGGTGTTATACGCAACTGATGAATCACTGACCTCTACCTCTGAAGCTAGTAATATACTATATGTTGACTAAATTGAATTTAAATAAAAAATTTAAAAAGTAAAAAAAAATTATTGGGAGATAGTTATTATATCAGCTGGTGTTCTTCAGAAAAACAGAATCGATATGATATGTGTTTATATAGAAACCTACTTATTATCAGGAATTGGCTCACACAATTATGGAGGTTGGCAAGTCCAAAATTTCTGGGGTGGGCTGGCAGGCCGGAGACCCAAGAGAGCTGATTTTCTAGTTCAAGCTGGAGAGCAGTCTGTCCTACAACCAGGAAGAGCTCAAGTTGCAGAGAAATACAAAGGTAGTCTGCTGGAGAATTCTCTTTTCATTCTTTTCAGGCCTTCAACTCATGGGACGAGGCCCACCACAGAGGGAGAGCAATCTGCTTTCCTCAGTCTACCAGGTCCGATGCCAACCCCACCTAAAGACACCCTCATAGGAACATCCACAAAAATGTTCGACCAGGTGTTTGGGCACCCTGTGGCCCAGCCAAGTCAACACATAAAATTAACCATCACAGTGATGGCTGGTGTCGTCCCCCATCTACACAGCAAAGGCGGTCACGCCCCGACTGGGTAGGTCCCCCAAACACAACTCCAGAAGGCACTTGGCGGGGGCAGTGGGGTAGCCATGGTTCTCATGGAAGAGATGAGCCCACTGCCCTTTCTGCCACAGCCCTGTCTCCAGGGCCAGAGTGCATTTCGGGGGGTCTGAGATTCTCTGGCCCTGGTGTTGACCACACAGCCATGCGATACGCTCCGTTGGCTTATTTATCTTTTCACTGAGGTGGGGGGTCAGGTTTGGAAAAGAAGAAAAGGAAGGGGCCAGATGCATGAAGACCCATCAGGAAGAGTGACCTCAGGGCCATGGCCTTGGGCAAAATCAGCTCCACTGATCGGCCAAGTAGCTTCTCACTCAAGAGCAAAGGAAGCAACGCAGAGGGAGGATGGGGGAAAATATCCACCCGAATTTGGGAAGGAGGAAAGAGAAGAAACCGCTAAGGAGAAGTGGAAACTTGCTTCACCTCAGAGCACTTACGCTGTGGGGACTTGCAGCCTCTTTGCAGCTGGATACCCTCGCTGTCATCCTCAGCAGTGAGCGGGGGGCCCGCCGGGGCTGGAGGGACACGGGCCAGAGGGACACGGGCAGGAGGCCGTGCTGCCAGATTGAGGGAGCACAGGCTGTCCAGCAGAGACCAAACTGTGCTGGGGCATGCCTGGCAGGAGCTGGGAGCACGGAAGGGTTAGAGAAGGGGGGACCACTTCAGTTTCCCCCACCCTCCACTCTTCCAACCGGGACCTCCCGTGGGCCAGGACAGCCCGCAGCCTGAGGGCAAAGGGGGGGACATGTCGTTGCCTGCTCAGAAAAACCTTCCCTCACCCCCAAAACTGTGTCCCCTCACCCCCACCCACCGGGTCTGGCTCAGCACCTTGTCCCCTGCTTACCTGCACTTATTTTTCATCTTAGAATTTAGTACGAGCTGGTGTTGCTTTGTGTTTCTGTTTATTGTATTGTTTGTTCTACTTGTGATTCATTGATTCTCCAGAATGCAAGCCCAGGAGGGCAGGGAGTCTGCCGTGTCCACACGAGAACAGTGCCCGGTCATCCCTAAGCTCTACACCCCCATTTCTGGGTGACGGACACTTCTCCTGAGTCTTCTCTGGCTCCATGTCCCCAGTTCCTGCAGCCGGGACAGAGTTGCGGGGTGGAGTTTCTGGCTGGGCTCTGGGCGAGGCTGGACTGATGGCAGGGACAGTCCCAAGGTCGCAGGGCAGCCTGCCTCCTGTCCAGCTAGCCAGGCGGCTCACATCAGCAGACACGGCCTCGCCGCGGCTCCCTGGCTGCTGGCCAAGTTCTCAGGTCAGTCCTACGTGTGGCGCGTCAAGTGCCAGGCTCCAGGCCACTTGCTGGTGAGGCGGGTGTGCACGGCCCTCGGGGGTTAATGAGGCATCGCGAGAGCCGGATACAGGCACGGCACTCACATCAGAGCCAAGGCTTAGTGAATGACCCAGACGGGCCAGCCACCTTTCTAAGAACATTCCGTGCATCCTTAACTTGACTCTGCACAAACCTTCTGTGGGCAGGGGCTGTTACCATCACAGCCAGCAAGTGGGCATCTGGGTCATGCGCCTGGGCAGTCTGTGTGGTGAGCCGAGCCCCTCGCCCCCAGGCTTGTGTCTTCAGGGCACCGTGAGGCAGAGAGGGAAGATGCCACAGCAGAGAGCTGACGCCCTGGAGGGATACAGGAGGGTGGGGGATTCTGGCCGGGTGACATCTGAACTCAGCCTTGAAGGCTGTTGATGTTTGTGGGGTGTGTTTGGGGGGGGGTACTTTCCACGGAAGCAAGGCCGAGGAGGTGGGGAGCGGGGAGGCTGGGTTTGCAGAGCCGGGTCACTGGAAGGGGATGCCCTATCGCCGGATCCTGCCTGCTCTGGGAGAAATGAGCTCTTGCTTGCAAAGAAACATCTGTCTGGAGAGCTGTGCGCCTAGCTGTTTTTACGCATGCCACATATAACGTGGGAGAGGCCCACTCCACATTCCCCACATGTTTATTGCAAAATAACCTTATCCTAAGAATAACAGGAAAAATATCACCCACATCCCCACTACCCTAACAAATCAACTGTACATGTGTGCGTTCCCCTCAGGCCAGAAGCCTGTGCAGACATGACTTTGAAACCACAGTCCACGAGCAGTCTTGTTTGTCCGTTGATTTGTTTGGCAAATGTTTCCTAATTACTTACCTGCTCTGCGTTAGGGGACCGTGTTCTGAACAATAACGGCTTAGATTTTCCTGGGTTTCACTACCCGTGCGGGGCTCCCTCACTAATCAGGGTATGCCAGCTGTCGTAACCATTGATCCCCAGTGACGAGGCCTAATCCAGTCAATGTGTGTTTCCTGTCCGGGACGGTGCGGTGCAGGTGGGGTTGGGGCTGTGCTCCAGGCAGTCATGCAGGGACCCAGGCCTCTCCATGACACATTCTGCCGTCCCTCGGAGCCTTGGCGCCCTGCCTTGGGCTGGCGGGGGACGAACGGAAGGAAAGAGCGGGGTGGATTGGGCAGGCCTTGCCTGGAGGTGGCGTACAACGTTTCCAGCTCATCCCGTCGAGTGGGGCTCAGTCGCGTAGCTGTGTCTACCTGAGAGGAGAGCTGGACGGTGCGTCCAGCTGGGTGCCCAGGAGAGAGAGGAGACGGGCTTGGTGACCATCCGGGCAGCATCTGCCACGGTCCTCAACAGCAGGCTGTTTGGTTCTGAAGGATGGAGTAAGAAGCACAAACCAAATTGTGGAAGGAGAAGGGGACGTTGTCACCACAGTTGAAGGTCTTTAGGAAAACGTGAGCTGCAAAGGCAGGCTGAGGAGACCCTCTGGGTCAGAGCCTGGCTTTTGGAGGATCCTGCTGTGTAGATAAGCTCCTCCCCACGGCCACCAGTGTGACTCATTCTGCGCGGCCAGAGCTCCGCCTGCTCATTTTCTGCGCACTTTCCAGAAGGGGCTCTTGCTCTCGCTCTTGCCTTTCCGTCCTCTGCATCCCTGTGGGTTTGTGTCTTTCAAATCCCCTTGCTGTAGCTTTGCTCAGGCACTGGGAAGGAGCACGCTCAGACAGCAGTGGTCAATCACAGTCCTCAGGACCCCATTTTGCTTCTCCCCATGTAACATTATCTTCTGGTGTCATTATGTTGTCTTCACGACGATCATTTTCATGGTGACGTAACAAAGGAGACTTCTCTTTGCAAAAGTGTGTTCCATGGACTGTTGGTAGGTGTGCCGAGAAAGAAAGATGTTCTGAGCCGAAATTAGCTTGGGATGTGTGGAATTTACAAGGGTAACTGCAATCAATTTCAAGGATTGTAATTCCAACTATAATCAGTCGCATGGTCTGGGTGCATTCAAAGACCTGCGTCCCATCAGGCCATAGTGCTTCCGAAGAGATTCCAGACTTACCTTCATTTCCTGGGGAGCAGTAACAAGGATCCTATTTGGGCCCCACAGGTGACTGTTCCCAGGGCCCCTGGCCCTGGGCTTGGTTAGATGACTTCCTGTGGACCCCGCAGTCCCCTGCCACCGGTCGCATCACCTGTTGTCATGTATTGCAATTGCCTGCTTGAGTCTTTCTCTAGCCTGTGAGCTATCTGTGGGCTGCCTGTTAAATTCCTATTGTTCGGCACGAGTCTGGAGGAGAAAATGCACCCAAACTGTTGGAAGAAAAGAAGGAAGAAAAGGAGTGGGGGAGGGAAGAAAGAAGGACAGAAGGAAGGAAGGAAGGAAAGAAAGAGGGAGGGAAGGAAGGAACGAAGGAAGGAGGGAAGGAGGGAGGGAAGAAGGAAGAAGGGAAGGGAAGAGGGAGGGAGGGAAGAGAGGAAGGAGGAAGAAAAGGAAGGAAGGAAGGAGGGAGGAAGGCCAGCCGCCCAGGACCGTGTGAGTGGAGCACGGCCCTCCGGGCCACCTGTGCACACAGACACACGATCCCGTGGGAGCTGGCGCCCAGCACTGCTGTGTGTAAACAAAGTCTGCCCCCTCTGGTGTGGCCCCATCTTCCGACACTGGCCTTCGTCTCCCCGTGGAAACCCAAGATCCAGACTGGGACAAGGGTTGGCAGATGTCTGTGAAAAGGGCCGTCTGCCTTTGCAGATAAGAGTTCCCCAGACAATGGATGTACTCCGCTAGGAATTCCCACTGGGCTCTAGTCGGAGACTCCGACAGACCTGGGTCACGGCTCCCCTGCCCCTCAGGGCCATCTCTGTGGGTCTGGGACTCCCACTTTCCTGAGCACCCCTTGGCAGCAGCTACCCTCCCATCTGAACACACAGCCATCTTGTAGGACTTCTCAGAACAAGAGATTTTTCTCGGAAGGCCCTGAGTTGGGGGTGTTGGTTTTGTTGACTCAGCCTGAGTCATCCTGTCTTGGATCACTGCGGTCCATTCAGCTGAGGCCTGGGGACCTTGGTGTGTGGGGGACACAGTGATGATGGGTAAGTGATCAGGTCTTCCCCTCGTTGGGG
The DNA here is from genome assembly GCF_017311325.1 of Ursus maritimus. Lineage (NCBI taxonomy): Eukaryota > Metazoa > Chordata > Mammalia > Carnivora > Ursidae > Ursus > Ursus maritimus. The sequence continues at coordinate 43,150,108 of NW_024424786.1, forward strand.
GTTAATCACACTCCAGCTTGGGGCTCAGGGATAGACAGCTCCCTGTGGTTGTTCCCTCTAGTGCCCCCAGTGAAAGGTGGCCACAGGGGAGCCGAGGAGGTCAACAGAGTGCCGAAGTCCCCTTGTGGGCCTGGCTGTGACTCCCAGCTCTGAGCCATGACCCTTCCTCGTTACTGCCATGCTTTGAAGGGCGGAAGCTGTGTGCGTGTGCGTGAAGGAAGAGGGAGCAGAGGGCACGATGGCCAAGGTGCCCTAAGGAAAGCCCACACCCACCATCCCATTTGCATTTAGGTCATTGGGAAACCATTCTGTGGGAATCCACCCTCCCTCCTGGAGAAAGCAGGGGTGACAGAAAGAGTCCAGGGATTTCTGTCCTTTTCTCAGTGCTGTCCTGTAATTGGCCTCAACTTCCTCATGAGGCCTCCAGTCAGAGAATCAGACCACCAAAGAGGCTGGGCCAGATCCAGTGTCCTCCCTTGGCTGCAGTCCTTACCAGGGCCTTAACTCCAACTCTCGGCTCAGGGCTGATTCTTTCAGAGGACGTTTTCACAAGGACACTTATCTGTGCCCTTCCTGGGTGTGCACCTTCCCCGTCCCTTTCTCCAGCCTTAGGCTCGGGGCCAGACTCCCATGTTACTCAGATGGGAAGTGTGTCCTTTCTTCTCTGGTTGTGATTGTCACCAAACCGTTCCCCCAGACTCCCCCCACCACAGAAGAAGACCATGAAGTTCATAGTCGGAGGCACAAGCATGCACAAGACAGGAAGGAGCTTGTGCCAATTTAAAAAGTGAGGGTGAAATGAGGGGGACAGGTGTCTGCGGTACCATCTCTCCATCAGTCAGCTATGGCCCCAGTCATGCTGCCTAACAAACCACTCTTAACTCCAGGCTCACAGCCGTCAGGATGTATTTCTTGCTGGACTGTCTGGTCCACGGGGCAGGTCTGTGGACTGGTCGGGTTTGGCTGATCCACAGGTGGCTCAGCCGGGCTTGGTTCTGGGCCAGGACATGCTCCGCGTGCCAGTTCTTCCGGGGACCAGCAGACCCCCGTGGGCCTGATCTTCTCTCAGCACCGGCAGACGTGCAGGGGATAAGCCCACTCACAAAAGCATCTTTCAAGCCTTTGTTTGCCTGTGTCAGCTGACGTTCTCCTGTTCAAAGTGAGTCGTGGCTGAGCCCCCATCAGTGAGTGAGGGATATACTCTACCCGTAGTTGGGGGGGGGACTGCAATCACGGGCCCAGGGTGGAGTTAAGGACCCCCACTGCGGTCTACCACGGCCCCTTTCTAAGGGCTTGGAGCTGAACTCTGCCCCGAGGGAGGGGTCTTGCCAGTGCGGACAGGCAAGCATTGGGACTTTGGATGCTGACAATGGTGGGTTTGGGTTCATGGCCTGTCGGGTCACTTACAAGCTGTGGGATGGCGGACAAAGCTTGTTTGAGCCCCAGTTTCCTCGAGTGTAGAATGGGAAGTGGTATTCGTCCACACTTGCGCTTGCGTCCAAAGCTGAGTGAGCCGGATGGGCTGAAGCACCCGCCACACGGCAGCCGCTGTGAGTGTCCCGGCCAGGTCCCCACACAGGGAGTGGCTTCCGCAGTGGAGCCCCCCGGACATTGTTGTCCAGAGGGAGTGCGGGCCCCTGGCCAAACTGTCCAGTATGGCGGGGAGGTCACATGGTGCAGAGGGTTCAGATCGGTTCTGAATTCAGAGCACACTCCCCCGACATGCTCGGGCCTTGAGCACGGGCTGGCTCCGAGGGGATGGGGCAGTGATGTCCTCACTTTCCTTCTCCCTTGCAGGGAAGCTCCCCTATGACCCGCAAAGTCACCTCCTACTACCTTGTCAATGTCCTGCGGAGCAGAGGAAGGAAACCCGCTTCCTGGGAGCACCTCCACTCAAAGCACGGTTCGTGCTCCTTTGTGACCCGGAGGCGGCAAGGATAACATGCACATGTCCCCCCAGGTCTCTTTGTCTTTTTGAGGGAGGTGACAGTCCCTTTGAAAATGTGCTGGAAGCTATTGGACCTTCACCCTCTCACAAAACACATGGACATGTCACTTTTTGGGTATAGTTTCAAGGAGCTCATATGCTCCCTGAAGACCATTTATGCACGAGAAGTGAAGAGGCCCCCTGGACACATCAGAGGACAGGAACCACTTGAGCTCCCATCAGACAAGGCCAGGGGATTCCAGCATCACAGTGGACATGGCCAGTAATGGATTATAATCCCATCACGAGATTGTGAATCCCCGAGTCCGCACCGATAATGAATCAGTAGGCGGATTGATGAACAAACAGAGAAGAGAAAGCTCTTTACCGTCAAAGACCAGCTAACAAACGTGGACGGAATGACAGGCTTAGAAAATTTCAGCTTTGCAACCCTCAGAGCAGCAAGTGTCTTAGGCAAGAGTCGCATCATATTCATGGATGGATGTGAAAGTTTAATGAAGCACGCGGCTCAGAGCATCTTTCCACGGGTGACACTGCATCCCAAGGGGCGACCGGGAGAGCCTGGAGAACACCGTCCTCTCCAAGCAACCCACGTCAACAGCGCCGTTGCTGGGCCCAGGTGGCAGCGTGCGCCCGCCGACGACACGCGCCAAGGACGCGGCCTCGGTTCTGCAGCTGCCCTCCAGATGCCAGCGTCACGAAGGTAAAGGGAGAACTAAGGAATCGTCCAGAATAAAGGAGACTCAAAAAGGCACACGCCTGCTGCAATGATCGATCTTATTTTGAAATGAAATGCTCTGAGGAACGTGACGGGGACGGCTGGAACAATCTGAGTAAGGAGCATGCATTAGATGACAGTGTTTCAATGGTCAATTTTCAGAACTTGTTGCTGGTGCTGCAGTAAACCTCATTAAAAACCCTATTCATTCCTAAAAATAATAGTTGTACTTCGGCACCATGAGAAAACAGCCTTGTTATTAAAACATAGGTACCTGAATCCTTAAGGACCGCTGTGGACTGAATTGTGTCCCCCCCCAATTCACATGCGAAGCCCCAGGGCCCAGTGTGGTTGCATGGGGCGCGAGGAAGTAATTAAGGTAGGGTGCGGTCAGGAGAGCGCTCCCTCTTCCTCCGCTGAGTGAGGACCAGTGGGACGTCGGCCCCCGAAGCCAGCAAGCGGGCTCTCCCCTGAAGCCGAGGCCCCGGCACCCTGATCTCAGCTTTCCCGGCTCCGGGGCCGTGGGGGCTAACGTTTGGATATTTAAGCCTCCCTGTCTGCGCTGTTTTGTGACAAGGCCCGAGCCTGCCACCCAGGCACAGAGAGACAGGTCGTCGGCAATTCAGTGGTTCAGAAAAAAGGTATGAGGATATATAAGGAAAGACAGAGTGAGGAAGCAAACTGGAGAAATGAATGGTGACAGTTGGCAAGTCTCGGCGAAGGGCGTTTGGGTGTCATTTGCTTTATTTCTGCAGACTTTCTGTACATTTGAGATTATGTCAAAATATACTCGTAAGCCCATAAAGAAGACTCTTGCTCTGTACAGAAACAACAGAAGAAAAAAGCCAAATCAATCCGTGGGCTCAGGATTGATTGGCCTGGTGCGGAATCGCGGAGTGCCTCTGCGGGGAATCCAGGGCAGTGAGGGGGCCTGTGTGGCGGGCATGTGCCCGGGAAACCTGGACAGGATGGAGTGGGAACAATAGCAGGTGGAATTCTAGAATTCACGAGGATCCTGGGACCGAGCTCTCCTGAACTCTGGGGATGGGTGTGAACTGTTCCCCAAGTGTGTTCCTCAGATCTCTATCCCGAGAGATTCTCTACCCAAAAGGGTTCCCTGGGGAGGCACATTTGAGAAAGGCAGCGATATCGGCACAGTATTTTATTAAGGCATATTTATTTAAAGCCTCGGAGGAGTTGTCCTCAGGAACCCCGTGTAACCTCATATAATGAGGTGGGGAGGCTCTTGAGAACCTCATGAGAGAAGTAGCTGGAAGACGAGATGCTTCAGCCTCCCGGGAACCACGCCGGCGGCACGGACCCTCCCGGACCTCTGTCCGTCCCTCCTGGCACTGGTGTCCAGACCATTTCTAGGAAGGGAGCGGGGAGGAGAATATGATCCGCCTGTCCACAGGGGGCCTCGTAGGTCACCTGAGCAGGTGTTTGCCAGGCACACCTGCTGAGCCAGGACTCAGGCGTCCTGGTGGCTGGATTGCAATCAGGCCCTTCCCTTCTCCTCTCTGCCCCGGGGGCCCTGGCGACACGGGGCTTGACCGAGCCACGTTCCTCATCCACCAGGCCCGATTCCTCAGGGCCCCTCCAAATACTCAGGGCTCGGCTCATCCTGCCTCTTCCTTGGCTCTGACACCGTGCCAGGCCCCACCCATGCGTCCTCTTCCCCTGCATCCTGGTGCACAGTCCGAAGGGCTCCTGCTAGACTGCCCAGCGGTGCGCCCTGTCCGTCTTCGCTCTGCGCAGTGGTGGGGGGCCAGCCGCCCTGCTGTGCCCAGAGCCGCGCAGCAGTAACGTAAAGAATCAATGTGATCGAAAGCATGTTGGGACCCTTCCCGCTTTTTTTCATGAGATCCCGTGACGTGCACACCCAAAAGATACAGTGCCAGTAGGGTGCATCCGAAGTGCTCGGCTCGAGCTTCTTGCAGTTTGTGAAAACCCCGCCAAACTTTGCAATCTGTTCAGCCGCACGGCCGTGATGGGGACAGTTCCCTTTACCCAACTGAGATCTCAAGTTTCAAACCATGCGGCTCCTCGTTTGCTGCAGGTGAGTTTCTTTGAAACCCCGAGCAAGTGGATCCCGTCATGTCTGCAGGATTAATGAGGCCCGAGGGAGCTCGGATTTGGCTCAGCAGACGTCTTCCGTGCGTATCTCACCACACAGGCCGACAGCTGGTCTCCGAATGCATTATCAGCAGACTCATTACATATTACCGACGGGGCCGGGGACGCATCATGTCATTCGTGCTGTCCTGCAACATTTCAATCTTGGTTAGTTCCGTGATTTCATTGCAAATCTCTGCATTTTTGCAGGAATCAGCTGGTGAACTCATATGTCAAAACATGTCCTCCCTTTTATCTCTGACTCCGGTACCCGGGATCTCCCCGAATTAGCTTTATTCATAGCTGAAGCAGACCGTTTCCCCCTCTTGACAGTAAACAGTGTTTGCTAAGAAATGAGATATTTTCGACGATGAATTTTAGCCATTTTCCATTTTCCTCGACCTAATTGAGTGAGCAGATGCTTTAGTCTGCAACAAAGTGGAAACTCGCCCCGCAGTCGGGGGACTGCCAAATGTGTTTTGCTCCTTTAATGTTTTTTGATCGTTTCCAGACCTGCTTTTGTCATGAGGAGCCCCGTGCGCGGTGGGCGACTCTTCCCGATAACTGAGTTTTTGTTCCCGGGGTGATGAGCAGCCGTGACAGGAAGGAGTATGATTCCAATCGTTGGGACCTTGAAAGAAAAGTCCCTTCTAACGTCACCACCTGCCCCACGCTTCTGCCCTGGGAGCGCAACTGGTACAGCCGTGGTCCACCCCTTATTTTCTCAGATTTCAAACCATGTGCTGGATTCCTACCGAAAATGGTATCATTCTCCGAATCTGGGTTGACCCCAGATGTACCCCGATTAATTATTGATGATAAGGAGACCCACGGCTGTTCTCCCCGCTGGCTCCGGGGCCGGCTGCACTCGGCAGGAAGGCTTGGAGCATTCTTGGGAGGGGGGTGGAGAGGTGGAGACCCGGCGGCTTGAGCTGGGATCACTGGAGGGTCGCGGCCGGCTGCCTTTTACCCAATGTCACGGCTTTACTTTTGTTTCGAATTCTCTCTCAATGAAGAATCTGCCATTTCTATGCCACTGCGGAAAAAGAGAGCGTTGACTCGAGCTCTGTAATTTACAGGACTGATGTAAAGGGGTTGTGATGGTTTAATTGCATTACTGACAATTTGGGGGGTGAGTGGAGAAGGGGTTTCCTCTGGGAAGTGGGGACGTACGTTGCTGTGGTCCCTCATTGCCTCTGAGTGGATGGGCTGGGAGTTTGAGGGGGTGATAGGGCGAGGGCAGCCACAGGGATCCTAGAGGGCCAGGACTTTGTTGTGCTAGCAACAGGAAGCCACGGAAAAGTGACTTGGGGGGGCTTGCAGGCTCAAGCTGTCAGGGGTGTCAGGGGCCTTGGGCCGGCCGAGGGGCAGTTCCATGGCCCACGCAAGGCATCTGGGGTTGACCCTGGGTGTTGGCACCAGGCTGGGTGGGAAGTGAGGGGGGGGCTGCCACATATCTGTGCCCACCTGGACTGACCCCTCAGGTGATCTGGCCCAGGGGCTTGGCAAGGGGACCTGCAGTCACCTTGGGATCTTCTGGATCTTAACAGCACAGACTTTGTTCACCAGAAGGGACCCTGAGATTCAAGCCGCTTGAACCCACACCCAGAGCGTGGAGATCTTCCCACAGGGAAGGGGCGGTTTATCATGAGTGCGAGCTCCGGCGCCCCCACTGGGCTCACCCCATCATGCATATTTCTTTATATTTGCAAAAGTGAGATTTTTATGGCAAGATTTATTTATTTATCTGAGAGTGAGAGCGAGTTCGTGAGCGGGGAGAGGGACAGAGGGGGAGGGAGAGAGAGAAAATCTCAAGCAGACTCCCTGCTGAGTACGGAGCTGGACACAGGGCTCGATCCCAGGACCCTGAGATCATGACCTGAGCTGAAATCGAGAGTTGGCCACTTAGCGGACTGAGCCGCCCAGGTGCCCCTACAAAAGAGAGATAGTTTAACGGCGGTAGGTACAGCTGCTATGCCTTCCCTCTCCAATTCGCCCTCGCTTTGGGGTCCAGGTGAGGGGCGGTGGGTTTGGGGGGATGGGTTTGGTGTTTCCAGTCACTTCCCCTAGACAGCCGAGGTGCCGCTGGCTCCAGGCTCAGGCTGGCTTCCGGGGATCCAACTGCACCCATGGGGCGATTCCTTGGGATGTGCCCGAGGTCGCACGGTGGTGTCAGCCCCTCTTACGGGCCCTGACCCTGGGTGTGTGTGGGCAGGAGAAACGAAGTTTGACATCCGTGGAGCCAGAAGCTCGTCTCTGAATAATGTGTCCAGTCATCGTATCATCATGTTGTAAGTGGGACATTCAGTTCCCATCGCAGCTAGTGAAAACAGAATGTATTTAAGAATTTACTTGGTGATACAGGGCGTATGATTATAAATAGACCACCATATATGCATTTTGTCCTTTTTTGGGGGGGGAGTCCTGGGAAAATAGAACTCAGCAGGATTCCTAGATTTGCAGGACACAGCCATATAAGCCCCTGAACACTTCTGCATGAATAAAACACACCCAACACATCTCAAGATATCAGACCGCTTCTCAGAGCTCAAGGTACATCTTGTCCTGACGAAATCTGGTGCTTCTCGGCAGTGGGGGACAGGAGGTGCCCCAATGCAGCACAGTGGCCTGAAGACACTGGCACACATGGCCATCGATAAGTTAACACATTGCTCAGAAGAGTAGGTGTGTGTCGGAACTGTGTAGGACAGGACATCAGGACAATGTGGCAACAAGTTGAAAAGTGCATTTGAACCCGCAGGGAAATGTAAGTCAAAGACTCATCCACACCATTCAGGAAGACTACTATCAAGAAAACAGAGGGGTGCCTGGGTGGCTCCGTCCGTGAAGCGTCTGCCTTCGGCTCAGGTCATGATCCTGGCGTCCTGGGATGGAGCCCCGCATCGGGCTCCCCGCTCAGCGGGGAGTCTGCTTCTCCCTCTGCCCCCAATAACTGAAAGCAGGTCTTAAAGACATATTTGTACCCCCATGTTCATAGGAGCATTATTCACAAGAGCCAAGAGATGGAAGTGACCTAAGTGTCCCTGATGGGTGAACAGACGAGCAGAGTGCGGTCCATCCACACGGTGGGATATTACCCAGCCTGCAAAAGGAAGGACGTTCTGACACCGGCCACAGCATAGATGGACCTTGAGGACGTGACGCTGAGCGAAATAAGCCGGATAGGAAAGGACAAAAACTGTGAGATTGCTTGGTGCTCCCAGGAGGTTCCTGGAGTTCTCAGACTAGACAGAAGGTAGAATGGTGGCCAGGGTCGGGGGAAGGGACTGCGGAGCTGGTGTTTCAGTTTTACAAGATGATAGGGCTCTGGAGGCGGAGGGGGCTGCTGGCGGCACAGGAAGGCGGACGGCTTTAGTACCACTGACCTGCACACGCGACCATGGTTCAGAGGTAGATTTTCTGTTCTCTGTATTTTACCGCAATAAAGAAGACATAAAAAAATCGTTTGAATTCCTTCTGCATTCGCCTGAATTTCACAATGCTTCTGTCCATTTTTCCGAGTTATTGATTATTCCAAAATTAACTGTGATGCGAAGGATGATCCCAGCAGAAGCCTAAAGCAAGCTGACCGACAGCAGGGGCAGAAGCTCCGACACACGCCAGCCCTCTTCCTGCGTCAGAGCAGACACGAAAACTGAGAGTCAGAATCATGGAAGAAACAGACGGGCTCCAATTCCGCACCTACAGCAGGACCCAGGCATCTTTCTAGTCTCTTTATAGAAAAAAATACTACGATCGCAAAAGGAGGGTCGTGTTGAGGTGAGATGAAGGGGTGCGCAGCCCCGAATACAGGAAGACCGTGCCACACGGGCCAGGCAGCTCGGAAGGAAGCGCGTGGCTACTCTCCGATGTTTTGCGGTGTTGGCAAATCTCTGTGAGCTTTGTAATGTCTGAATCGTGAGTTCTTTCCTCATCCTGACTCACACCCTTGGGCAGATGGAGCTTTGTATTTGCAACTTGGTATGAATTTTCTCCTAGGCATCTGACTTCACGCCTCCTCTGTGTCCCTACCAGGTCGCTGCTTTACTGCAGTGGGGGACGGATGCCACCCAGGTGTGCCCACCTCCTCCCACAGGATGGGGCGGCCATCCCCCTCTGCCCTCTGCATCTCCCCCAAACAGGTCTGCCCCTCCCCCACGCCCATCCTTGAAGTGTCGGGCAGCGCCCTTTGTGCGCACCCCCTCATTTAATCCCCCACACGAACCTGCTGGCTGGGGGGTTGGCCGCCTTGGTCTGTAGGTGAGGGATTTGAGGCAGGGGCCATGAAATCTCTTGCCCAAGCTAGCAAGTGCTGGAGCCAGGATTTGAACCCGGGGCTCTGGAGCCGGAGCCTCCATCGGCATGCCAGGCTGCAGTATTCCCCCCCGTTCGTCAGGGAGGATATTAGCAGCCCCATCAGTATGAACAGGCACCACGTACTAATCCCCTCTTCTGTCCTCGTATTGGCCCACATCGCAGCCTCACGGCCGTGCTGAAAGGCGCCCTCACTCCTTTTCCCAGGCGTGGGAATTGAGGCTTAGGGTGGTCAAGTGATACACTTAAGGCGGCACAGCTCAGAGGGAGGAAGGGCTGGGTTTTGATCTCAGAACAACGGTCCCCTTCCTGCTGGCCCCAGGCTAACTCCAGGCCACGGCAGCGGCCCTCCGGGACCACCGGCCCCCCAAGCTGACCTCCCTGAGCACGCCGGGTCGCTAGCAGCACCAGTCTTTCCCATGTCCTCCACGTGACTGGGGGCCGGGCCAGGGTCACGGGTGTGCGGCCAGTAGCACACGGCCCCGCTCTCAGGAGGGTCCCATGCTTGGCTTAACAGTCTGTGGCCGTCCCGAAATTCTCAACAGTTTTTGAGCAAGGGACTCGACCACTTTCATTTTGCACTGGGCCCCGCAAATGACTGTCTCCCCCTGCCCAGCCGCCTTCCTTGAATCCATTTGTAAAACGAATTACTACGATACAAGAGGAGCGAGAAGGTTCTTTATCTCCTCTTGGGCAAATCCATTAGGATTAGCGGCCCCTCTGAAGCCCCTCTGAGGGGGTGACGTCAGTCTGTCTTTGGTGATTTGTGGAGTGACCGCACGATAAGGACTCCGGCCCGTTTTAGTGACAGGGCATCCTTCCCTGCGGCGCCCGAGAATTAGTGGGCCTATCTCTCCATTTATCAAAGCCCTTTGGGGGATGAGGCAATGGGGCCGAGAGGCGTTGTTGCGTCGCTGTCTCCCTGCCCGTGGGGGCCTGCGGCTCCTGCAGGCCCGCCTGGATCCCTGGGGTCGGGACAGCCTCCCCGGGAGGACCCACTGCCCTCCCAGGTCCGAGCTGCGTGGCCGGCCACCAGCTGGGCCTGCCGAGTCTACTATCCCGAAGTAGAGTGTGGATGAGAAGGACAAGACGGGGCTCGGGGACACTCGAGAGTTCTGCCTGGGCCGCGTTCAGTCTGGGACGCTGGGGAAGACGGCGTTTCCCGGAGGCAGAGCCAGCTGTGCCCCCTGCCCTTGCGGTGAAGGTGACGTTGTCTCTTCGAGGGGTCGGCCCCCCTGTCCCCCCGCCCCGGCAGAGAGCTCGGGCAGGCCGTGGAGTTCCCCCCCGAATGTACGGCTGAGGGACTCCCTGGCCCGGCTCAGAAAAGGCAACGTGGCTTCCACGTGGCTCTCGCTCTTGGCCTGGCCCTGGGAACCTGCCCTCCATGATGTGAGGAAGCCCAAGCTGCCCGGAAGGGCCCCTTGGGATTCGGGCTCACAGCCCCGCAAGCCCCCAGATGACACCAGCCTTGACCGCAGGTGGGGGGCGGGGGGAATTGAACTTGCAATGATTCCGCCCCCAGCCTTTGAGCTGCCGGCTGAGGCCCCCGGCGTCGTGGAGCAGAGAGCAACCGTCCCCACGGTCCCTGCCTGGATCCCTGACCCACAGAAACCACAAGAAACAGTAAACGGCGATTGTTGTCCTGAGCCACTCCATTTTGGGGCAGTTTTTGGGCAGAACAGATGGGATTCTCTACTTGGAGGAAATGTCTGCATGAAGGGACGCCAGGGTCGGGAGCTGGCCTCCGTGGGTCCCTCACTCCTCCCCAGGGGAGGACCAGGCACTTAATCCTGGAAACTTGGGGGCTCTAGCCCCCCTCTCCCGGGGATCTGCTCACAGACGGCATGTCGTCTGCTCTTCTCTCTGCCTCGTGTTGGTGGCTCTGCCCCGCGGGCAGCAGGGCTGGATTCCCAGAGTGACCTTGACTGAGTGGGTCTGGGGCTCGGTCCCTCATGTCTGGGGGTCAGGTGGTCTGAATCCAGCTTCTTCGGTGATGGGGGGACCTAGCTCAGTTTCTGCCTGTAGAGCTTGTCTGTCTCTTAAATGGCTCAGAACTCCAGCAGGGAATGTGTTTGTTGTTGAATTGTGTCCCCAAAGTATGTTCAAATCCTAAAGATATATCCAAGTTCCCACAGAAAAGGGTCTTTACAGGCGTCACGGAGTGGAGGGCCTTGAGATGAGAGCATCCCTGATTCACCCTAAATCTGGTGCCAAGTGTCCTTGTCAGAAGAGGAGAGAACCCAGACCGAGGGGAGGGGCCGCGTGACCACGGACGCAGAGGCTGGAGGGACACAGCCGTGAGCCGGGAGCACCTGGGGCCCTGGGAGCTGGAAGAGGCAGGAGGGGTCCAGAGTCTCTGGAGGGAGCCCGGCCCTCCCCCCACCTTGATCTCAGACCCTGGTCCCCGGAACTGTGAGGGAGCGTGTTTCCGGTGTTTCAAGTCCCCAGCCTGTGGTCACTTGTTATGGCCTCACCATAGAGACCCTGAAGCCCCAGTGGAGAGAGCCTTAGACGCGGGGTGCCCGTCACTGTTGATTGCGGTAGGTTTGCAAGTTTGTAAGTTTACAGTCGTTTGCAAATGTGAACAAAAATAATAATTGAAGTTGATATTTTATAGAAACTTTTTATTGGAGTCTTTTACAGAAAACTGATTAAGAAAACAGGCAGCAACCGGGCACTCTGGCTGAATGGGGGTGCCCCGGCTTCTTCCCGTGGACACAGTGGCTGGAACTGGGTTCTTGTCTGAGTCTCAACCCTGACTAGCCATGGGATGCTGGGAAGGTGAGAACATCCTTCTGTGTCTCAGTTTCTCCATCTGTGAAGAGAGAGGGGCGCAGTGCTCTCTCTCTCAGCCACACTGTGCTGTCCCGGGGCTGGGTTTGGGGAGCCCCTGGGGACCAAGGCTGTCAGGAAGGCTGGCTCCTCCAGGGGACTTTGGCTCCTGCTGTCTCCCATTTCCATCTGGGTCCTGCCTATACTGCCCCTGCAGGCGGGGACCTTCCCCGTGATGTCTGGGGCTGCCGAGGACTCTTCCTCGCTGTTGCGTCCGGGTGTAAGACGATTTCACCCCCGGAGAGACTCAGGGCTCTACAGCTGAGCAGGACCTGCACTGGATTGTCGGCACGGCTGCTTTGTCACTTCACGGCTCCGAGCCTCAGTCCTCCCATCTGTAGAATGGGAATGCGTGGTAAGGACCTGGCCGGTGGTCATTCCTCCACAGATGGGGTCGGGGGCAGCATTGCAAGTGGAGAAACTGCCCCATGAGAGGCGGGGTGGTGGCCCTGTGTGGGCCTGGTTGTGAGACCGGCAAAGCATTCCGGGCGAAGGGGGCGTGGGGTGCATGAGACGGGGCTGGAGTGCTGTTGGGGGGTTCGGAAGGCCAGGCTGAAGAGCTTAAACTTTACATTGTAGCGCAGAGGAGTTCATTGTACCACCAAAGAAAATGAGCAAAATGAGCAACTTTGCCAATGTCACACAGCCCTTCAGCGGCAAAATGGGAGAACAGGCATCGGGTGTCTCCACCCTGTGCTGTCTCGCTGGTACCGAGGCGCCAGCCTGCCCTACGGGCTTCCGATCGGAGTTGGGGCCTCGGAGGTGAAATCCCAGGCCGCGAGCCCAGCCTGCGAGCCCAGCCTGCAGCGCCCTTGGCCTGCGCGTGGGTGGGGGCGACGTTTCCGAGTTATCTTTAATTTGCCTTGAAATCAGGCACCAGTCCTTTGCAAAACAGGAAGCGGTCTCTTCAGGCCTGACATGAAATAGTATTGCTGTCACCTTGAATTAGAGAGTTCGACATGTCTCAAAGGAGTGGCACATTGAAATAGCTGGTGGGGTCCACCGGCCCCACGAGGCCTTTGATAGCACAGCTGATAACAGACCCTCAGCTATAAATACCCAGAATCAATCAGCACGCGCTGCTGACGGCCGCCGCGTTCACATGTCACAGCAGATGGGAAGGAGGCAGGGATGGCGATCTGTCTTGCCTTTCAGATGGATTTCCTGTTTTTTAGGGAGCGGGAGAAGGCCCATCTGGTAATTAGATCGTGGGCTGAGATAGCCACCTCTGGGTCACTGGCCCCCCACTCCACGTGTCCCCTCAGCCACGCGGCCCCAGCCAGCGTTGCGGCAAATGGAAGCCATCAAGAGGCCTCCCGCTAAATGGAAGTTTCTGGAAGGGGGGGTTCCTGTCTTTCATCTTCCCTCTACTTCCTTTCCAGGCCCCTGGGTTTGCTCTTAGCCATCTCATTACTTATTTTCTTCTAAGGCTCTTCCCAGCTAGTCCATGTATGTGCACATGCGCACAGACACTTGCACACGTGTGTGCACACACATGCGTCCCACAGCCTTCTTCACTGGCCTGCCTGGGACGCTTGTCTGCCAGCTCGCTGCCTCTAGACCCCTCTGGGCTCCTTAGCCAGGTGGAGGCCGGCGGGTGGCGAGCTGAAGGAGCACCGGGGTCTTCCTCTTCCCGTTCACACCTGGCCCCCTCTCGCCAGCCTGTGCCTTTGCTCTGCGGGTTCAGGTGCCCCGAACCTGTGTTCGCATCTGCGTTGCAGCCTCTCCTCCGGGTTCCGTGCGGCCACGTAAAGCTTCTAGAGTTCTGTGGACAGAGAGCCCAGCACAGTGTTAGCCGATCTGATTACTGCCTTACCATTCCCACTCCTGATTTGTGGCTCCCAACGTCCCCCAAAGGCAGCTCTTGGGAGAGGGCCCACACTCTCCCTGACCTCCCGGCCACCATACTGTCCGTGACCCTCCTTACCCCTTCCCTGCCCCAGCCCCCAGCCCCAGCTATTCAAGGACTGTGTCCTTCCGTGAGACCCTGCACCGGGGCCAGGACACGTGGCTTGTCTTCGTCTCCGGGGAGCTCGCGGGGGATGCTTCTGCCATGACCGCATCTCACGTGCACCCCCTGCCCTGCCTTATGAGATCTCCTGTCCCCCACATTACGTGCAGACAGCGCTGGTAGCAGGCATCTCTCTTCCCGCCCACCAGCCGGCCAAATGGGGCGTTTAGTTGGCAAGCGAAGCTGGCGGTTTGCCCAGAAATCCCGAAGAAAGGCCCCAGAACGGACCTGTTTAAACCGCGCCGCACACCTTCAGCATACACTCCTGTCTCAAATACTTGAAGGGGTTCTTGAGAGCCTTGGAGAATGAAAACCCCAACCTGAAGCTATGCAGGGCCGACTGCAGTCCCTGGCACGGGTGTGTGCCATGTGGTGGGGAAACCCAACCACCGTGTTCCATGTGGACACAGAGGCAGCCCGGGGGTGGAGAGGGAGAGCGCGCAGCTCGGTTCAGGCCAGGTCCCCAGATGGTAACCGAGGTCCTCTCCGAACGCTCGCGTCATGTCCTCTCCCCCAGATCCTGAAGCCACAGCCTCCCTCTGGACGTCACGTGGCATTCCAGCCAGTGGTTCCTGAGTCTACGGAACGTGGGCGTCAGCTGTCCGCAGTGGAGTGAAAGCCAGTGGGGGAATGATGGCTCCTGGGGGGGCTCACTCTCAGAGGCCCCACAGGTTTATCTGCCCAGCGGGCAGGGCCCTCCCTGCCAAGAGAAATCAGGGTCCCTCAGGGTTGGCGGTAGACCACAGAATGCAGAGTCAGGGCTGTGTGTATGTGAGACAGACTGAGGACAAGGGCAGAACTGGGGTGCAGAGGGGAGCCCTGGGGTGGCTGGGCAGCGGGTCCAGGCCCTGAGCCCCAGGTGGTCAGCTGACTCTGCTGTCTGCTGAGACCACAGCAGCTGGAATCTCATCACTGGGGGTTGTGGGGCCAGTGGAAGTCATGCAACTTGGTGACTGTGGGGATGCGGCCGGACCTCCATCTGCCCTGGTGTCTTCCTCTGTAGAACGGGCACTGCCATAGTTCCTTTGTCATTTGCTGAGAGACGAAATGAAGCATGAGGACAGAGGACTGCCCTCACATCACCAGAGGCTGGGCCATCAACCCAAGGGCCATTTCTGTCAATTCAAGGACATCCCAGCTCTTTCCTTTCTGAGTTGTCTGACTCTGGGCAAGCTTCTAAAGCCCTATGCCTCAGTAGCCTCACCTGTGAAATGGGACAGTAACAGTCCTATTTCACAGGGCTGGGGATGCAATGGGTTGACATATGTAGACTCCATGGAACAGTGTCTGGCTGGCACTCAGTGTAGGTTAATTGTTACTGGTATTACGATGGTGATGATGGTGGTGATGATGTTGATGATGATGGTGATGGTGTTGATGATGATGGTGATGGTGATGGTGGTGATGATGGTGATGGTGATCATGATGGTGATCATGATGGTGATGATGGTGATGGTGGTGATGATGGTGATGACGGTGATGATGGTGATGGTGATGATGGTGATGATGGTGGTGATGATGATGGTGATGGTGGTGATGATGATGGTGATGATGGTGATGGTGATGATGGTGATGGTGGTGATGATGATGGTGATGATGATGGTGATGGTGATGATGGTGATGGTGGTGATGGTGATGATGGTGTTAATGGTGATGTGATGATGCTGGTGTTGATGGTGGTGATGAGGATGGTGGTGATGATGATGGTGGTGTTAATGGTGATGTGATGATGCTGGTGTTGATGGTGGTGATGGTGATGATGATGGTGTTGGTGGTGATGGTGATGATGATGGTGGTGATGGTGGTGATGATGATGGTGATGATGATGGTGATGGTGATGATGGTGATGGTGGTGATGGTGATGATGGTGTTAATGGTGATGTGATGATGCTGGTGTTGATGGTGGTGATGGTGATGGTGATGATGATGGTGATGGTGGTGATGGTGATGATGGTGTTAATGGTGATGTGATGATGCTCCCATCTCTGGGACCTGGCGTTCCCATCGGCACAGCGAGTGTGTGGGTTGCAGTCAGATATTCCTCTGGCTCCTTCCATCACTGGGATCCCAAGGGTCTCGGGCCTGTGCTCATGGCCTTGATCTGCCGTGGAGTAATTGGCAGTAAACGGTTGGCACGAGGGGCCCTCTCTGGGTCAGGGCCCTCGGGAGGGTTGAACAGTTCACTGCGCAGCAGCTCCCTGTGGCTCACCTGAGACGGAGCTGGCTCCAGGAGCAATTTCCCCTGGATTCCTCTAGAATCGACCGTATATCATTCGCCATGACGTCTTCTGTTTAAACAGCGGCAGCCGGTGGAGGGTGTGCTCTGAGGCCGAGCGTCGAGGGGGGCTCGCGTCCCAGCCCCCGGCCCCAACCCCCGTGGAAGGCCCCGCCTGGGGGAAAGCAGGCGTATGGGACCCATCTGGGAAATTCTTTTGGCATAAACCCCTTTTTCCAGGTAAGACACATGCCCGTATTGACTGTGAAAGATGAAATCACTCTCTTGCTTTGCCGGTTATGTTTTTATGGATCTTAATTAAACACATGCCCTCCCTGGGTTGGGAAATTGAACCCTCTTTGAGCGGCCCTTTCTCAAGAGGTGGTGCTGGCCCAGGGGAGGGCCAATTATAACCCCCTGTTCTCGCCACCTCCCAGGACCTCCCAGGCCCTCCAAGCACTTGGAAAATGTGTGCTCGACAGAGGGGCTTTGATTCCGCACGCCTGGAGAGCGTTAGGCCTGTTTCCAGGCCTGAGGCAAGGGGCGCTCAGAGTCCCAGGCCATCGGCGGGAAGGCCTTGGGGAGCTGGGCTTTCAAACTTCATTGAGCATCAGAGCTCCCCTTCACACCCAATCACACGCAGCCCTCGATAGAAACCAGATGAAGCCGCTCAGGAGGCGGGGTGGGGGTGGGGGTGGGGGGCGTGCCCACGCAGCCCCTTGTTCAACCCGTGGGCAGCCCTGGCGCTGGCTGCGGGCGCCGGTAAGGAGCGCAGCCGCTGCCCGGACACTCGGGGAGCTGGAAATGTGCACTGGTTCGGTTACGTTCCTTATCTCATTTACGGTCACAAAAGCCACATGAACTAGGGGTCCCTGCCGTTTCACACGCGGGGAAGCTGGGCACAGAGCCACAGAGTGACCTGTCCAGGGCTGCACAGCCGGGGCAGGAGGAGTGGCGTCTGAGTCCTGGAAACTTGTGTGCGTGGCCGCCTCTCTGGGAAGCTGCTGGTGGGCCCATGGCTCCCCTTTGGGCTGTGTTCCTGGCTCAGCGGTGCCCTGCCTTCTCGAGTTCTGGACCCTGTCCGTTGGGGATCTCCACAGTGTGGTCCCCTCCCGGGGTCCAGCCGAGTGGCCCCGCTGCAGCCAGGCTCACTCCTTCCAGAGGGATGGCTCTGTGACCAGCAGCATGGGCTGTGGGGTGGAAGTGTCTCTCAGCACAGAGCTAGCATGCCAGTTCATGGGATCCCGGGTTTTCTCGGGGGTGCCTTTGGGTTTCTGCTCGTAGTTGATGATAAGGAACAGATTCACAGGCCAAAACAGCTTACAGGTCTCGGGGTTCTTCATCACAAGTGGGGAGGGGGCCTGGCTCTTGGCGGAAGTGCTCCAGTCGTGCCCCCAGGACCGTCCACCAGGCAAAGGGGAGCACTTTACCCTCTTCTGTTTTAAAGTCAGGCTAGTGATGGTGTGACCTGCCTGCAGTGGAAGTCATTCTTTCCAGGTATATAGTGCATTTTGGACTAATGTACCCAGCGCCATAGCCAACACATCACCACACTACAGAATAAAGCCCCTGAGAGGTCCCTCCCACCCCAGTCCCGGCTCCCACCGATCTGTTTTCTGTCTCTGTAATTTTGCCTGTCCCAGAATGTCATGTCAGAAATCATACAATACGCAGTCTTCCGAGTCTGGCTTCTCTCACTTCGCATGATGCCTTGATAATCCAGCCCTTTGCAGGGATGTTATTTGTGTCTTTTGTAGATTTGGTGGCTTCAGGGTAGATGGAACTGGACTGACCCGTGGGGACCCTGCAGCGGCTGAGTGCTCAAATGCAGAGTTT
>NW_024424786.1:43168106-43173220 GCF_017311325.1 Ursus maritimus
ATGGTGGTGATGGTGATGATGGTGTTAATGGTGATGTGATGATGCTGGTGTTGATGGTGGTGATGGTGATGGTGATGATGATGGTGATGGTGGTGATGGTGATGATGGTGTTAATGGTGATGTGATGATGCTCCCATCTCTGGGACCTGGCGTTCCCATCGGCACAGCGAGTGTGTGGGTTGCAGTCAGATATTCCTCTGGCTCCTTCCATCACTGGGATCCCAAGGGTCTCGGGCCTGTGCTCATGGCCTTGATCTGCCGTGGAGTAATTGGCAGTAAACGGTTGGCACGAGGGGCCCTCTCTGGGTCAGGGCCCTCGGGAGGGTTGAACAGTTCACTGCGCAGCAGCTCCCTGTGGCTCACCTGAGACGGAGCTGGCTCCAGGAGCAATTTCCCCTGGATTCCTCTAGAATCGACCGTATATCATTCGCCATGACGTCTTCTGTTTAAACAGCGGCAGCCGGTGGAGGGTGTGCTCTGAGGCCGAGCGTCGAGGGGGGCTCGCGTCCCAGCCCCCGGCCCCAACCCCCGTGGAAGGCCCCGCCTGGGGGAAAGCAGGCGTATGGGACCCATCTGGGAAATTCTTTTGGCATAAACCCCTTTTTCCAGGTAAGACACATGCCCGTATTGACTGTGAAAGATGAAATCACTCTCTTGCTTTGCCGGTTATGTTTTTATGGATCTTAATTAAACACATGCCCTCCCTGGGTTGGGAAATTGAACCCTCTTTGAGCGGCCCTTTCTCAAGAGGTGGTGCTGGCCCAGGGGAGGGCCAATTATAACCCCCTGTTCTCGCCACCTCCCAGGACCTCCCAGGCCCTCCAAGCACTTGGAAAATGTGTGCTCGACAGAGGGGCTTTGATTCCGCACGCCTGGAGAGCGTTAGGCCTGTTTCCAGGCCTGAGGCAAGGGGCGCTCAGAGTCCCAGGCCATCGGCGGGAAGGCCTTGGGGAGCTGGGCTTTCAAACTTCATTGAGCATCAGAGCTCCCCTTCACACCCAATCACACGCAGCCCTCGATAGAAACCAGATGAAGCCGCTCAGGAGGCGGGGTGGGGGTGGGGGTGGGGGGCGTGCCCACGCAGCCCCTTGTTCAACCCGTGGGCAGCCCTGGCGCTGGCTGCGGGCGCCGGTAAGGAGCGCAGCCGCTGCCCGGACACTCGGGGAGCTGGAAATGTGCACTGGTTCGGTTACGTTCCTTATCTCATTTACGGTCACAAAAGCCACATGAACTAGGGGTCCCTGCCGTTTCACACGCGGGGAAGCTGGGCACAGAGCCACAGAGTGACCTGTCCAGGGCTGCACAGCCGGGGCAGGAGGAGTGGCGTCTGAGTCCTGGAAACTTGTGTGCGTGGCCGCCTCTCTGGGAAGCTGCTGGTGGGCCCATGGCTCCCCTTTGGGCTGTGTTCCTGGCTCAGCGGTGCCCTGCCTTCTCGAGTTCTGGACCCTGTCCGTTGGGGATCTCCACAGTGTGGTCCCCTCCCGGGGTCCAGCCGAGTGGCCCCGCTGCAGCCAGGCTCACTCCTTCCAGAGGGATGGCTCTGTGACCAGCAGCATGGGCTGTGGGGTGGAAGTGTCTCTCAGCACAGAGCTAGCATGCCAGTTCATGGGATCCCGGGTTTTCTCGGGGGTGCCTTTGGGTTTCTGCTCGTAGTTGATGATAAGGAACAGATTCACAGGCCAAAACAGCTTACAGGTCTCGGGGTTCTTCATCACAAGTGGGGAGGGGGCCTGGCTCTTGGCGGAAGTGCTCCAGTCGTGCCCCCAGGACCGTCCACCAGGCAAAGGGGAGCACTTTACCCTCTTCTGTTTTAAAGTCAGGCTAGTGATGGTGTGACCTGCCTGCAGTGGAAGTCATTCTTTCCAGGTATATAGTGCATTTTGGACTAATGTACCCAGCGCCATAGCCAACACATCACCACACTACAGAATAAAGCCCCTGAGAGGTCCCTCCCACCCCAGTCCCGGCTCCCACCGATCTGTTTTCTGTCTCTGTAATTTTGCCTGTCCCAGAATGTCATGTCAGAAATCATACAATACGCAGTCTTCCGAGTCTGGCTTCTCTCACTTCGCATGATGCCTTGATAATCCAGCCCTTTGCAGGGATGTTATTTGTGTCTTTTGTAGATTTGGTGGCTTCAGGGTAGATGGAACTGGACTGACCCGTGGGGACCCTGCAGCGGCTGAGTGCTCAAATGCAGAGTTTCTCCCAATCTCAGCGTCTGCGTGAGTGTGGGCACAGTGGCGCCGTCTCTGTGGGGTGATGTGAGACGTGTCATGTAGAGAGCTCATGGCTGCAGGTATCAGATGCCCGACCGAGGGGAATTTGACGAGAAGTCCGTCGGAAGATGGCTCCAGGGTCGGCTAAGCCAAGGGCTCCGTGATGCTGGGGCCCTGGTGGCCTCCTCTGGTTGCGGGATGGCGGTGGCTTTGTCTGGCACCACGGCCCTACACGACAATGTCCGAAGTGGGGAAGGGGCACATCCCTGTGGCATTTTCCTCTGGGAGCACGCCCCAGGCCCATGAGACCTCCCCGTGTCGCGCTGGTCAGGGCCGTGTCACGTGCCAGGTCTGATGTCAGTCAGGTTGAGCCTGCCCGGACCTTTGGCTGGGGAGGGGCCGCTGAGGCTCTAAGCAGCCAACACCTGGACAAAATTGGGGCTTGGCCGGCAAGGAAGAGAGGGGGCATCTGTGGGGCAGGCAACGGGCAGAGGCTGCTGGATGAATGGCTGAGGGTGCCAAGGGCACTGTGATTGCTAGGGGGCTCTCTGTACTAAAGGACCTGGGGAGGGGGAGGCCATCAGGGCCAGGGGTCAGCACCACGGCCAGAGGATGGCGTGGGCCCTTCCCTGAGCTTCAGATGCTCCCGCCTTCTCTTTGGATGTTCCTCAAAGGAGGGGACACGAATGAGCACTGTGTGAGCTTCGCATGGTGTCACCCGTCCCTCCAGCCTTCCTTCCTTCCCCCCTCATCCCTGCATCCCTCCATCCTTCACCCCTCCATCCCTCCATCTTTCGTCCCTCCATCTCTCCATCGCTCCATCCCTGCATCGCTCCATCCCTGCATCCCTCCATCCCTCTATCCCTCTATCTCTCCATTCCTGCATTTCCCCTTTCCTCAATTTCTCCAGCCTTTCTTGCAAGTAACAACGGAGCACCCGGAGTGGGGAAGAGCCGGTGATGGATCCTGGGGAGAAGCGGAGGGGTGAGGCCCCAACCCCAAGGACCCACTGAGGGAACCTCACGGTTAGGGTGTGGAGGCGTGGTCCCTTGCAGAGCTTGACCGTGATCACTGTGGAACCCTGCAGGTGAGTTCTTAGGGCTCAGGGAGCCTGCGCTGTACAACTTTCCCTTGCTATACAAGCCCCCCAACAAAGTTATGCAGGCAATCGGCTAACTTCCGTATCTCCACTTGCTGTGTTTAAGTAAGATCCGTACGAGTCGGAATTGGAGGAAAGAAGGCATCCAGGTACCATTGGCCTTTGTCTCAGGACTTCGTTCCTCTGGTCTGTGATGAGGCAGGCCACGGACGCCCACCTGGGAGGCAAGTAGGGACGAAGGAGGCTTTTCTTGCTGGCAGACTTTCTGGATGGCTCTGAAATGCCAGACTAGGTCTCTGGCCAAAAGCCTCCAGCTGTGGCCCACGACTGTCTAGGCTGCTATCATTTGAGGATTATGGAGGCTAAATTATATGCTTGATTGGCTAATCTCCTTGGTAGCAGCATTAGTGAAAAATGAAGTGTTTTTTTTTTTTTTTTTTTTTTTTGGCTGCAGTGGAATTTTCAAGACTTATCGGGAAAGAACCGTTGCCATTCCCATCATGGGACCTTTCAAACCTGACAAGAGAAGTCATCAGTAGCCGCATCCCCACGGCCGATTCAGAGAGGCAGGAAGGCGCCTGAGCGAGATGCCACGTGAGGTCACGCGTGACACGCGGGCGAGTCCCCACGGTGTCTCTATTCAAGCATATTTACGTTAGCTGAGTCCCGCTCAGAAGCTGGAACCGTCAACGGGGCTTCAGAGACGTAGATTCTCATTATCAAATTTCGAAAAGGGACGTGGTGTGGAGGGACCCAGAACGGCGACGTGCTGGGAAGCTGGGGGTGCCGGTCTGTACCCCTCAGTGAAGCTTCCCGGCCGTGTCCGGTGCTGTCTCCCCTTTCCTTGGAGACTACGGGAGGCAGGAGTGTGGCAGATTGCCTCGGGACAATGGGCCCCTCTCCCGTAGGGTGGGCTGCTAGGCCCCAAACAATAGGCCTGGGCCGGCCCCTCTCCTGCTGCCCACGGCCTGAGACAGATGCCCAGGAGCCCCCTGTGAGCGCCCTGGAGGTGACCTCTGGGGCTGCCCTGTCACTCCGTGGAGGAGCCCCGGAGAGGGAGGGAGGCAAACAATGGGGGCCTCATGCCGGGCGCCCAGTCTCCTGCACGGGCCGGGGGCTCCCCGGGGAAGGCACGGCCTGCCAGGTGCTGCTTTTGTTTCCGGGCAGGGGGGCCTTCCACGGGGGTCTCCCAGCTCGGCGGCAGGAGAGGCTTGGGGCTGGAGGCCCTCTTGTTGTTCTCTGGGGAAGACCCACGGAGCTGATTTTGCTGGCCCCGTTCAGTTCTGGCAGCCCGGCCCCGCCCTGCACTTGGCCTCTAACAATGTCATTCAGAAAACCGATTCACGTGGACTGGCCTCCAACAGCACCAGGACTTCGCACGTCAGATTTTATGATCAGACCTGCCCTAGGAAACGCCCGACTTCAACATGACGTTATTTCTTGAGTTGGGGCGCAGGAAGAGATTTCTGGAGAAATGTCAGCTTAGGGGGATGTGGGCAAGCCTGGAGGGTTCGTTTTCTGCTGAAAGACTAACTTTGGGAGAAAAACTTCAGCAGGAGCTGGAAGCAACCCATGACTCAGGACAGTGGGTCCTCCATCCAAGGGTGGAGCGGTAACGCGAGTGTGGGTGCGTGCGTATAATTGTGCGTGTGCTTGTGTGTGCTCACGCATGCATGTGTGTGTATGTGCGTGTGTGCACATGCACGAATGTTTGTGTGTGTGCTGGTGTGTTCATGTATGAACGTGTGCATGTGTGTGCATATGTGTGAGTGTACGCACAAATGTGCGTGTGTGTG
>NW_024424786.1:43173230-43178206 GCF_017311325.1 Ursus maritimus
TTTTTTTTTTTTTTTTTTTTTTGGCTGCAGTGGAATTTTCAAGACTTATCGGGAAAGAACCGTTGCCATTCCCATCATGGGACCTTTCAAACCTGACAAGAGAAGTCATCAGTAGCCGCATCCCCACGGCCGATTCAGAGAGGCAGGAAGGCGCCTGAGCGAGATGCCACGTGAGGTCACGCGTGACACGCGGGCGAGTCCCCACGGTGTCTCTATTCAAGCATATTTACGTTAGCTGAGTCCCGCTCAGAAGCTGGAACCGTCAACGGGGCTTCAGAGACGTAGATTCTCATTATCAAATTTCGAAAAGGGACGTGGTGTGGAGGGACCCAGAACGGCGACGTGCTGGGAAGCTGGGGGTGCCGGTCTGTACCCCTCAGTGAAGCTTCCCGGCCGTGTCCGGTGCTGTCTCCCCTTTCCTTGGAGACTACGGGAGGCAGGAGTGTGGCAGATTGCCTCGGGACAATGGGCCCCTCTCCCGTAGGGTGGGCTGCTAGGCCCCAAACAATAGGCCTGGGCCGGCCCCTCTCCTGCTGCCCACGGCCTGAGACAGATGCCCAGGAGCCCCCTGTGAGCGCCCTGGAGGTGACCTCTGGGGCTGCCCTGTCACTCCGTGGAGGAGCCCCGGAGAGGGAGGGAGGCAAACAATGGGGGCCTCATGCCGGGCGCCCAGTCTCCTGCACGGGCCGGGGGCTCCCCGGGGAAGGCACGGCCTGCCAGGTGCTGCTTTTGTTTCCGGGCAGGGGGGCCTTCCACGGGGGTCTCCCAGCTCGGCGGCAGGAGAGGCTTGGGGCTGGAGGCCCTCTTGTTGTTCTCTGGGGAAGACCCACGGAGCTGATTTTGCTGGCCCCGTTCAGTTCTGGCAGCCCGGCCCCGCCCTGCACTTGGCCTCTAACAATGTCATTCAGAAAACCGATTCACGTGGACTGGCCTCCAACAGCACCAGGACTTCGCACGTCAGATTTTATGATCAGACCTGCCCTAGGAAACGCCCGACTTCAACATGACGTTATTTCTTGAGTTGGGGCGCAGGAAGAGATTTCTGGAGAAATGTCAGCTTAGGGGGATGTGGGCAAGCCTGGAGGGTTCGTTTTCTGCTGAAAGACTAACTTTGGGAGAAAAACTTCAGCAGGAGCTGGAAGCAACCCATGACTCAGGACAGTGGGTCCTCCATCCAAGGGTGGAGCGGTAACGCGAGTGTGGGTGCGTGCGTATAATTGTGCGTGTGCTTGTGTGTGCTCACGCATGCATGTGTGTGTATGTGCGTGTGTGCACATGCACGAATGTTTGTGTGTGTGCTTGTGTGTTCATGTATGAACGTGTGCATGTGTGTGCATATGTGTGAGTGTACGCACAAATGTGCGTGTGTGTGCTGGTGTGTGTGTGCATGTGTGTGCATATGTGTGAGTGTACGCACAAATGTGCGTGTGTGTGTGTGCTGGTGTGCGTGCGTGCATGTGTGTGCATATGTGTGAGTGTATGCACAAATGTGCGTGTGTGTGTGCTGGTGTGCATGCATGTGTGTGCATATGTGTGAGTGTACGCACAAATGTGCGTGTGTGTGTGTGTGCTGGTGTGCGTGCATGCATGTGTGTGCATATGTGTGAGTGTACGCACAAATGTGCGTGTGTGTGTGTGTGCTGGTGTGCGTGCATGCACGTGTGTGCATATGTGTGAGTGTATGCACAAATGTGCGTGTGTATGTGTGCTGGTGTGCGTGCATGCATGTTTCTCCCTTTGATTTCTTCTGCGGCCTCTCTCTGGCTGCAGACGGCCGGCCCACACCTCGTCCACGCGCAGGCATCCTGGGGGTCTCCATGTGTGTCCAAATTCACTCTTCTTACAAGGAGGCAAGTCAGACTGGACAAAGGCCCACCCCAACAGCCTGTTATAACTCAGTCACCTCCTTAGAGACCCTCTCTCCAAACACAGCCACACAACGATGTGCTGCAGGAGAGGACTCCATCAAGTGAACCTTGTGGGGGACACAGATCGGCCTATGACAGATCTCAGAGGTATCAGGCTGAGTGAATAAAATCCATCTCAAAAGCTCCTACATTGTAGGATTCCACTTATGGAACATTCTGGAAGACAAAATTATAGAGAGGAAAAGCAGAATGGTGTCCCAGGGATTACGGATGGTGGGTGCGGGTGGGTGGAACCAGAAAGAGGAAGAATCAGACAGATCCTAGTAGTGATGACTCTGTGTCTTGATTGTGATGGATACATTTACTCATGTGGTCTGTACCAGAGCCTTCTGGAAAAAGGCACCATCCTGACTTCGTAGAGGTCTCTAAAAGGCAAGTTACTTTCTCCCTTGCGCAAAATCCTCAAACTCCCGGTCAGAGCCGTCGGACTTTGCGGTCATGTCCTCCCCCGTCTGCTAACCCAAAGACCAGCCCTTCCTCATCCCAGCAGGCTCCGTGATCCCACAATGTGGCTCAGCTGTCCACCTGTCCACCCGTCCATGGCTGGGGTGGACTGCGTGCAGGAGGCCCAAGGTCAGCACCTATGACCAGGCACGTGAACATGGCCTGATCCACGGGGCAGCTCCATCAGAGAGCACTGCGCATGGCTCTCCCTTGCGCACCTCTGACGTTTGGCTTTGAGATGCCCTGTCCTGTTTGGGCTGTTGGTCCACGCCCCTTGCTGAGACCTCTGGGCATTCTGTGAGAGACCGACACAAGGATGGGGCTCACCCACAGAATAAGTGGGAGTGGAACTAGGCGGCCCCCCAATCCCAAGGGCATGACCCCAGTCCGCACCAAGTGGCCTTTTTGGGGTCCTGAGAGTTTGGCTCTCTCTAATGGGATTTTAGAGCTGGAAGCTCTGTTAGAAAGGAGCCCTCTGCACAGACATGGAGGCCCAGAGAGAAGGGGCTTGTCAGGTGGTCTGGGAGTCGGGCAGAGCTGCCCCCAAAATGTGGGCATGGATGCTGGGCCCGGGGGCACACAGGCCTTTGCTCTTGGGTGCTCTGGGGTCAGCCTTGGGGACAGACAGCACCTGGGAGCTTGGGAACCCTTGATGATTTTCCAGAGACTTCTACCTTGCTTATTTAGAATCACAGTGACCCAGTGGGGTGGGCAACACAGGGACATTCGGCCGTCTTGCCGACGGTGACAGTAGTTTAGAAGACAGCCTTGCTGCACGTAGTCAGGGATGGGGCTGGAGCCCAGCGGCTTCTAGGCCCTTCGCCCGTGGCCTGGGTGGCCCTGAAAGGGTCTCTGGTGGGAGCACGGTGCTGCGGAGGGAGCACACCGCCAGTCTGGTTGTACGGACCTCTAGTGGCACAGACGTGCGGGGCACACTGTGCCACCGAATTTGCTGGGGGAGAGCGTGCCGCAGAGGAGCCGGTCGGGCACTCAGGTGAGTCCCATCCCAGCTCTGCTTTTGGCCCCTTAGCCTTGCCAGGCCTCAGTTTCCACAGGGTGAGTTCACGTTGAGTAAGTGCCGGTCCGGGACCAGGGGTCAGCTCTTCTCTGTGGAACTGTGGGACCGTGTGGCTGGGGACCCTGGGCTGGTCTGTGCTGAGGAATTGCCCTGAAGGGGCGGCAGAGAGCCCCATGGTGGCGGCCTTGGGAGTGCCATGATGCCAGTGATGTCCTCGGGGAAGTGGTGACCCATGGTCTGCTTCCTTCCCGTGGCTTTCTCTCCCACGGGGGCGGAGACCGAACTTGGGCTTGGTGGGCAGAGTGCGTGGTGAGGTCTGGCTGTCTGGGATGTCCCCACCGCCACGGAGTAGGATGCTACCCCCAGCCGGGATGCCGTGTGGCACAGTGACAAAGACCCTCGCCACTCCTGACTCAGTTTCCTCCTGACCAGCCAGGAGCGCTGACGCGACCTATGCCTCGCCACCCCCGGCTCTCGTCGGCTGGGACCGCGATACTGCTTCATTGGGTCCAGCTTCCAGCGGGGCCGGCCTCCCCACGGGCCAAGGAAGGGCCTGGAAAGGGGTGGCCAGATCGCCGTGCGGCTGGGGCTGGGCGGCGGGTCCACACGTCTCGCAGTCTGTCCGACCTGGCCGGCGCCCACGAGCAGCCCTCGGAGAAGCGGGCCTCTTTGGCGGCAGTCCTCCTGCTCCGAGAGATGTGTGTCCCCCTCCCGCCCCTGGCTGCCTATGACAAGTGGCTTTCAGTAGATATGACAGCCACTGGTGGGGGGTCCCTGGCCTCAGTCCATGTCTCCACACTTGACTTGCTCAGAGTTCACTGGCCCGAAATAATGTCCCCAATGCAAGTCGGCGGACGGAACGTTCGCAGTGGACGGTTTGGTTTTTTTTTTTTCCCTCCTTTTTTAATACATTAAACATGCATTACTGGATTTCTACCCGGTTCCTCTGACAGCTGTGGAAAAATAAAGAAAATTCAGTTTGAACTTAAAAAGCTGGGGCTTAATTTATGTCCCGCACCTTTGTCTGCCTGGTTCTTTTTCCTCTTCCGATGGAAAGGCCCCAGGGAGCGGGAGACAGAGGCTCTGCCACCCCACGTGGCCCCGTGGTGCCCGGGCCTTAATAGGGGCGCCCAGTGGCCAACACGGAGGGGAGTTTTCAGATGGAAATGCGACGAAACAATGCAATCATCTGTCTCCCAATCTGTTTTGAAGGGGGGAAGAGAGAGCCGCCGGGAGGAGAGAGTCGGTTTCTGCTGGGGGAGCTTTCATTCAGAGCGTTTTATAGGGAAAGACAGATGTCATGAATACTGATGTGGATGGCCTGGCTCTGGTAGAGGTTTTTAATTTTCTGAGTTGTAAAGACAAAGTGTTTTAATAATACAGGGAAACACATGTTCATGGAGGGCCTTTTAGCTCATTCTGGTTTCCCTAATTCTCTCTCTCCCTCCCTCCCTCCCCCCCCTTCCTTCCTTCCTTCTTCCCCCCTCCCTCCCTCCCCACTTCCTTCCTCCCTCCCTCGCCCCTTCCTTCCTCCCTCCCTCCTTCCTTCCTTCCTTCCTTCCTTCCTTCCTTCCTTCCTTCCTTCC